>NW_018164455.1:82812-90318 GCF_001263595.1 Phalaenopsis equestris
CTGTGATAATTTTTTTTATCCAATTTATCGCACTCTTATCTCTACAGTGATTAATATTAATTAATCATTGATCAATTAATATTCATAATCACGCGCCGCGCTCTCAGATCAGTTCGTCGGGCATCTACTTGTCAGTTGTAAGTCCCCTATGGTCTAGGATTCGATTCCCGCTTAGTGTAGGATGTGGTACTCGAATTCTTAGACGCATGAGGAATGATCGGGCCTCGTATCATAGCGCCTCCCGCCATTCCTAATTAAAAAAAAAAATCCATAATCATAAGTTATAACTATTTTAAGAGTAAAAGTGAAAGTGTGAATAAAAAATAGTGATTAGTTTAAGAATATATCAAGAGCTTTAAGAAATTATTAAGTAAAAGTAATTTGATACAGTAGATGTTAAACTCGGCGTAATCATCAAGAACAGTTGACTATGATAATTGATATACATATATAAGCAAAATTACAAATCTTATTTATGTAACTTCTCCTTTAGGAGCAAATACTTGGTACCTACGTTTAAGAAGTTAATTTCCTCAGCTATGAGGGAAGCCCAAATATTAATGGGTCTTCTAGGTTTAAAAAATCGAGCCTAATTGTCACACACTTAAAGTTTGGTTGCATGTCGATTGTATTCATCAACCACATCCATCCAAGTTACGACTATAGGACTTGCTCCTTAGAAGGCCTTGGCAAGCTCCTCCATTGAGCTTGTCGGTATTCATGCAAGCTTTCCCGCCTAATCTCGCCAATACTTATAGAGTTTCTTTGTTGAGCTCACGAGCATTTATCAAGCTCGATCAAGAAGTTTGTTGAGCTTGTCTGCACGACAGAAGAAAACGTGCAAGACGAGCAAACCCAACCCCAAGACTATCCATGCCCATCTAAGAGTCATCTAACTCCCATTAAGATATCTCATCAATGACAAGCCTTAAGAGGCTTCATACAATGCGAATATAATTTTTTTTTTTATTATTATTTTCTCTTTTAGCCCTACAAGGGCATGAATGCTGAGAGCTCTTAATAAATTTTCACATACTTATGTAGACAATATATACAACTTATCATGCTAATTGTAATTATATAAGTACACTTAATTGAACATACACTAATTAAAATTATGGATAGGCATAGATATATTAATCAAATAATTAGTTCATTTATTTAATAAAATTAATTATAATTTGATCAAAATAACTAAAATTGCCATATATTAAATAAATTTTACAAATTATTCCTAATCAAACAAATAATTAGTTCATCTATAATATTTAGTAATTCCAAATTAAGTGAAATCTTACTTTCAGCTAAATAATAAGAGAGAATAAACAATAAATAAGAGTAAACTAATTGAGAAGAGCTTCATTCTAAAAAAATTCAATAAGAGAGGTATGTATCAAGTTGAAGAAAGGTAGTTTTTTTTGCTGAATTTATCTTGAGTGTAAGTTTTGAACTTTGAATATCCCTTCAAGTTTCCATGAAATCATAGAACTCGCAAAATCTACAAAATCATCAGAATAACTAGAGAGGAAAATGTGAAAGCCATAAAATAAGAAAGCTCTGCTTGGAAAATGACATTTGTTCCACAAAATTGTCACAAAACCCTATATACAACAAATGTGAAAGCGACAAATCACAAAAAGAAAGCCATTTCATCGAAAATGAGCACATTATTTACATACCGTGCATAATAACCAAAGATCAGAGGGATAAGAGAGAGGAGAAAGGCAAGTTGCTGCCGAGAGAGCAGCTTGAAATGCACGAAAGAAGCGCGAGAGAGGAACTATAGAAATACTTAGGCAGAGGGTTACAAACTTCATGAGGGCAATCAAAAGAGGTGGCTAGGGAAGAAGAAACATGAGAGAGGGAGCCACAGGGTTGAGAAAGGCAGAATAAACGTGAGTGAGGGCTGCGGATAAAATGAACGAGAAGAAACACGGGCCACGAGGTCGAACCCGCAACCGTGTTTTAGCATAACTTTTTTACGAACACTGTCACGACGCTATTTTCAAATGGTTGTGTGTGCATTTTCAAAATGCACCACGCCAAAAAAGCTGCCCTAAATGGACCTTTAGGGTGCGTTTGAGTCGGCAATGCGGTGCTGCACCACAGTTTTTACTGCTTGATTTGACAAAATTTTATTTTGCATATATTTTTCAAAGAGCTACAGTTGAAACTTAAATTTTGTCATTGGATCTAACTAAGTGCAATGACTACTAAAAAATTGTGATGTGACATTTTTTTAAAAAAATAATTTTCAATATTCATCACAGTTTTTTGATCAGCAACTTCTTATACAGTAACTTCACACATATTTCTTCAAATAGCTGCAACTGTCCCAAACCAACTCTTACTTCCCATGCTTGTGATTTCTCTGATTCCTTATTGAGTGGATAAACAATCATATGAAAATATGACACTCTTTGGTCAAAACAACATTTATATTTAAGGAGGATTAGATAATTCTGACGTGCTTATACATTTAACTCCTAAACATTATATTTTTTTGTATAACATCTTAGTGGCTAAATTATACCAAAATGCACGTAGGAAAAGTTGTTTCCTTACTTTAGATAAATTAACGTTTGTGATTATTTGTGTGATTCCGAGGTTGGACGGTAGATATTTAGATGCATAAGAATTTTATGCTATTGATGTAAATACATGAGAGTTATTATGGTATGGTCATATAGGGACAAACGCTGGATCAAAGCAGAGCGGAGTAGAAGAATCTGTCCAAATTGGGAAGTTCGTGGGTTCGGGTGCGGGGGCAAAGCCCCGCGGTATGGTGCAGGGGTAATATTGTAATTACATATTGTGCCTAGGGTTTACTCCTGTGGTTATAAATATGTCTGTTAGTAACCCCAGGAGGTATCCCTGAATTCTGTAAACCCTTTTCTGAATATTGAAAGGAACTCGCCGCTCTGCTCCCGATGACGTAGACATCTTTGCCGAACCTCGTTAAATCTCTGTATTCTTTTGGATTTGTGTCGTTACTGTTTTTCTTCGCCCTAATTTTCTCAACAAGAGTTATATACAAAAGATAGCACCTGAGATTAATTATTTTTTGAGATAGAATTTAAGGCCCATGTAATTTATGTTGAATGCCTTATTATTTTCAGCAATATTTTTGCCGTCTAACAAATTTGTATTAGAATATTCTTATATAAAATTTCCCCCTAGCTAAATCATTGATTAACCTCAACTCAAGATAACCTTAGCTCCAGATATATTAAATTTTCATCAGGTATCTGTATATTCTTCTTTGGGGGCAATTTCATACATATCCCTCAATTGTAACTCCTTGTATTCCAGCACCACATCAAGGCTTTAGCATAAAGAATAAGCTAAGGGGCCACAGTATTTCATCATTTTTGTGATTTGAGGTCATTTCCTCACAGCTCGAGCAAAGAAAAAATAACTACCTTTCAATTGTTGTTACCTATTTAGTGCTGCCATTTCACATTTGTGTTATGAGTAACAACAACAAGCCTTTATCCAACTATGTGGGGTTGGCTACATGAGTCTTTTTTTTTTCATTGTCTTTTTTTCGTTAAGTCTTGTTGAGAGTCATATGTTCATTTAATTCTAATTAACTAAGGTCATTTTTTATATGACATATATAAGTCTTTTAAGTTTTAACTGTAAAACATTGGCTCTCCTAACTGGGTGGTCAAATGATCGACATTTATTGTTACCAAATTATTTAAGGCAACTTTCTCTAATCTTGTGTGCCACTAGAGCTATTCCAACCCTTTCACAAATATATTCGTTTCACATTATGTTTTAAGTGTAAGATCGTCATCCACCTAAGCATTCTCATATCAATAATACTTAATTTTAAATAGTCCTTTAAGTCTGAGCAACTCTTTTGTATCACACAATAAGCCCGATTCATTCCTCCACTTTAACAAAACTTGAATTCTACTAATAACATCTGCATCTATATGACCTAATGAATAATTAATCTTAATACATGTAATTACTTAATTTTTTAAATTTGGTGAGTATGATTTCTGTAGGAGTTACTAGTTAGTGTCAGGTAAACCATTAATAAAATTAGAGGTTCACTTTCTTCTTGAGGTAAGTAACTATTCTTTATTATGAGATAAACTCCTCCTTCCTAGTTAGGGGTATTAATATTGTTACTTATTAGATTCAGAGCTCTTTGTAGGCTTGTCTGCCTTACCTATAATATTTTGTTAATATAATTTTAATAGATTTTGATTTTTATTCATAACAACTTTTTGCGTGTAATTAGTTTTATTTTATTGCTTTATAGGTTCAGGATTACTTACTCGCATGTCATTTTTCAGTAATTGTTATTACTTTATAACATTGATATGTGAAATCTCATTATTATAATTTCATAATTGGGTATAAATATAGATGGATATTTTATTGTTATATTTCTTTGTTTTGATCGTGATGCATGAAATATAAATAATATTAATATTATTATCTTGGTATTAATTCTTTTTGCCATGGCTAGCCGAATCGGTCGACCCTTAGACAAGTAAATGGATTTTTATGGGATTGGTGTTACTTATCATTGTTTCAAGGTATCGTAATAGACTGACTATATATAAATATAATTTAACACACACACACACACAAATGATCAATGAGTCATCTTTTTGTACAAAAACACCTGATAGCGTGACATGTAAACATTTATATAAAAGTGCATGAGTTAAGCTACTTCTATTTGTGGTCATTAACAAGTGATAGTCTTTGCAAATTTTGTTATACATATAATATATTATCTATCACATTTTCTTTGACGTTTATGTTTTAATGAACAATTATTATTTTTTATGTTTGATTTGTCTAGATTTATATTTACTTTTAGTGTGGTCAAATTTGCATTAGTTATTGTATTTTGTCTTTCTAGGTATGTGTAGCTATTTGCTTATTTTTATTTTAGTTTTTTTCGGTTGTATGAGTTGGCCTTTTATTTATGAAATAAAAGTTAGTTTTCTTTATTTCTTTCAGTGATGTTTACACTTCATTTTTCTTTAGAGAATACAAAACATATTTAATTATTTTCATCATGCCCTACTTTACGAGTCGCACTGTTTCCAGACTAAAGTTGTGACAGCTATTATAGAAATTTTTTAAGAACATAGGGTTGCTTAGAGGAAAATTATATGAAATGCAAACTTTGAATGTATTTGAAATTAATTATTAAATTTATTTTACATGAATATCAAATACCTCGCTTGTGTAAATAAAAAAAACAGATAATTTGTGGTATGTATATACATGCTCCTTTAATTAAATCAATCATTAATTTACATCTCTAATACCTTTATTTTTTACAATTAGAAGTCATTGAGCAACCATTGCCGAAAAATGATGCGTGAAGTAATGTGAAAGAAGAGTTCATGAGAGATTTGCAGATGTTTGTTTGATGCACAACTTTATTTAATTATAGATTTAGGGTCTGTTTAGGGCAGCTTGTGCGTTTCAGAATAAATTGATTATTCTGAAACGCGGCGCGCGGGCCGGTTGTTGGGGTTGACCTGCGGCCCGCGTTTTGTGTAAAAATCCAAACGCAGTTTCAAATAAGCTGACAAAATGCGCGAACAAAACGGTACGACGGCGTTTTAAAAACGCGGTCCTCAGTTATAAGCTGTCCCAAACGGACCCTAAATAAAACATGATTTAAAGCAAGTTTTTTTTTTTTTTTACTATTGCTATTTGGCAAGATTTAGGAGCTATTTTGCTACAGAAGTATTTAACTTGAGTAAAATTTTATAATGCTGAAATTTGGATTTGATAAATCAGGTGGTGTTTATATCCATCAAAACTATTTGATATGATATATATTAAATCAAATTAAATTCGCTAAAAATATTTTAGAAATCATATTATACATTAACAGGGGCAATTACATACAGACTCCCCCAAATTTGTTATTTATAATTTATTTAATAACTATTAAGTGAGTAGATTTAAATTAAAATTTTATTTTTTAATATGTTAATAAGTAATGAATTATATACTAATCTAATTAAGATTAATAAGAATGTATTAAATTAATTATTTATCTAGAATTTTACAAAATTAATTTCTATTTAGTTTGTAATTTTATTTTTTAATTAATTAAGAAATAGTTACATGTAAATTTATATAATTAGTTAGATAGTTGTTTTTCATCATGAGTAATTTTTATTTAGTTTAATTTAATTAATAATTAACTTAAAATCCTAAATCTACATTCTCGCAGGCCTCGGCTACCCGGCTTCCCGAATCTTGGTTTCGCTGGAAACCATCACCTACCTTCCTCCTGCTCCAGTGGCCAAAACCCTCGCAGTAGAATCGCGACTGGAGCTAGCTGGTAAGGTAACGACGGGATCATGGCGTACAAAGATCTCCGAAGCTCCCGCATATCTTCCATTCCACACCGCTTCTAACCCCACTAACCCTCATATTTCTGTTCCTTACTGCCGTCCGGACTCCGCATGGAAAGTTTTTCCTTCGCGCGCATCAGCTTCTATAAATCCCGTAAATCCATCTTCCAACGGGATTCCTAATCCGGGATTTAAGGTAAAACGGTGGTGAAATGGTATTTAAGGTCCCGTAGGATTTGAAGTTGTCATTTTTGCTGCATGTCAGGATTTAGGTCAAGTCCTGCTTGCAAACAGCATGGTGAAGTCGTCTTTATTTTTGGCTGTTTGTTAATATTTAGTTTAATTCCCTTATAAATCCTGCTTAAATCTTGCTAACAAGGGGCCTTCGAGAGCATGAATTCTTCTGGTCCCCTCTGCGAGCTGTGCAAAGTGCTATGTGCGTAAATATGAAAGTTTAGGTGTGAGATATGTAAATGTGTAAGAATTGTGTGCTTGGTGAGAGATGAGATGTTCTTCTTTTACTGTTCTTCTTTTACTGTTTTTTATTTACTGTTTTTTTTTTTCTTTTCGAATCTCTGATTCCGTGATCCATTAAGAGGGAGGGGAAATTGACTTTAATTTGGCGAGAAAAAAAAAACAATAAAATTTTAGAATATCAAAAAATTCTAAGGAGTGTAGCTGAACACTTTTTCTGAATGACCAAGGTTCTGCATTAGGACTCCTGAGGTAATATTTTTTTGTGTGGGGCTGTGTGGGGCTTCGCAATTCCCGGGCAACCCGTGCAGCTATGTTATGTTATGATGCTTGATATATTATTAACAGAAATTAACTGCTGTTACAACAAACTGATTTTTGGGATTAACAGTTTTCAGGTTTTAGTCCTATCGAAATGGGCCGCCATTAAGCATGGTGAACCGTTCATTTTATTTTTAGATTCCCATTTTTGCTCTTCATTGAGGGAAGTGATGCAGAATCCTTAACACTTTTTTTCTGAATGACCAAGGTTCTGCATTAGGACTCCTGATGTAATATTTTTTCCTTGTGTGGGGCTTCGCAATTCTCGGGCAACCCGTGCAGTTATGTTATGATTCCGAGGATTGACCGAAAGATCATAAAAGGATGCTTGATATATTATTAACAGAAATTAACTGCT
>NW_018164456.1:0-3020 GCF_001263595.1 Phalaenopsis equestris
CCACCACCATAACAAAATCATTAACTTGTTATGCTTGATGGTCTTACTACAAAATCTAAGCTCATGTCCATTTCAAGTAACCCCAAAAAACATACGTCCTTCTAAAGTATATCTTGATAGAATAAATATCTATATTGTTTTTGCATAACCACAGCTAAAACTGCACATAGACAGATAATCTCACGAACCAAGTTTCAAGCAATTAAAAATATAACCTGTTTCTCCCACTTCCTTACTTGGCGAGGCACATCCAACAAATATGTATGGAGAAATTAACTCTGGAATAAAATCTATGGTATGCTAGACCACTCTCAGTGGCAATTACCGAAAAGATAAACTATCGGTCAGGAAATATGGCGACTCTCTCAGTAAGGGCTACCTCATTTCTGATATCTAATACTCAGATTCACTGTCTTCTAGAACAACCAATATTAATTTAGTTGGAATCTCTCTCATGAACTCTTCTTGAATTATTATCGTCTCTTCCACATTGGCTAGAGTTTAAAACTCCTCTCTGACATCTTCATTCTCTCCTGTGTCATTGTCCATATCATCAACTACTCTTTGCTCAGTAAAAGAGATCATCCTCTTGTTTAAGCAAATAGATGCCACGTGGCCAAAACCATGACATTTAAAGCAGTTACTAACAGAGTTGAACTTGGGAGTGTTGGCAGGCTCCACCTTTTGTCCACACTAGTGGGGATAACTTTAACGCTCCACTGGTGTACTTTAGTTGTCTAATCTGATGGTTGAACCATGTTTGAAAAATGGTGTGAACCTCATATTGTGTTGTCTTCCACCTTCAAGGTTGCGATTTGGACATCTTGTAATCTGCAATAAGACTGCAACTATATCACACTGCCAATAGAAACTTTCGATCCCTTTCAATATGGAGTTATGTTGTTGTTCTCTTTGAGCTCCATTAACCGACACTTCAACAAAAGTTGCTCGAAATAAGTTGTGTGCTTCTTTATTGAGAGGTCTTTATGTTGTAAGTGGTGAAGTCTAAAAAATGTCTTGTCTGTAATGTGTTGGTAAGTATTTGTGTTGCATTTCCGGTTTCAACTTGGGCCTAGTAATGATTTTATTTTTTCCTCTCTGCTGTCAAAGATGCTTCAGATTCTCCCACCACAAAGAAGCATTCTTCATTGTTTAATAATGGCTACTTTCACCATTTCGTTAAGTGGAACGCCCTTGAAAAAATCTTTCACTACAGAGTCCTTCGATGAACTCATCTGAATCCATACAACCGTCATAGTTCGATAAATTAATTTTCACTCCAAGATTGTGACTACTCTAATATTCAATGTCAGATTGATGTGTATGGATTGTTCGTCATTTAATGCTTCTTGGTAGAAGGGATTCACTTCTTCTTGATCTAGCGAGCCATCATTGTGGCTATGAGTGACCTCAATAGATTGTCTCCTCTCAAATGTGGCAAGCCTCTGTTGTTGTTAGAGGATCTTTCGATGCATATCCTCCATGGTTAGTTCTTGAACCTCTCACTAAGGGTTTCTCTTTGGCAGCATGGTGACTTTTTTGCCCGAAAACGTTTTCAACAATATAGAATTGCAAATCAAAGTTAGTCAGTGGCTTAACTTTTCATAGTAGATATCAGAGTGAATTTTGGTAAAAGTAGAAATGTTCAATTTTGAAAATTTAAGATTTGTGTTAGGAATTGCAATAAGAAAGATTTAGAAAATAATTTTGCTAATGAGTGTTAGGTTAAGTTGTATGGAATCTTAGTTTAGGTGTAGGAAGGACAAATCCCAAAAAATTTAGGGTTTGCCAATCATTAGTACTAGATGATACTATTCTAGAGCTCCTAGAAGGTAGTTAGGAAGCGAGTTTTGCATAGAGGTATTGTGAAATTGTAAGAGAAGGATTATATGAGTGTTCAACGGTATTTGGAGGGGGATAAGCGTCGTTCAATGGGTGTCCAGGTTGAAAAATACAAGTTGGATGACAAATCCGCGAGACACGGGCGGCGAAGAGATTCCACCACATATTCCTGAGGAAAATACAGACACGCCACTTTCAAAAGAAAATAATACAACACTCCTTAAGTCATAAATCAGATAATAAAATCTCTCAAATTACTAAAAATAAAGCTCTTTACTCAAAACAACAAAATATCCACATATATAGTCTTCTCACAGAAATAACCATAATTAGAAATAAGAAAATTAGGAAGAAAACAAGAAATAAATAAACAATGAAGCGAGAATTGGGAATGAAAGATGTTCTGTGCAACAAAAAATCCTGCGATCTCGGGCCTTCGTGATTCTAAAAGATTATGAAATCCAGCAATCATGGGTATCACATTCTGATAGCGAGGAATGTCGCAACTCCCGCGTCAAGGCGAGGTACCATATTTTGAAGAATAGTACCCTTCACATAAAAAGCTTCCTAGATTACCTCTTTGTGGGTAAAATCCTGACTCATAAGTCACTTTTCTCATCAATTTTCAAGTTTGAAAATTCATTTTATTATAAAATGCGAGTTCTCCATGCAGGTGGCATTTTTTTGACTTGAATTCTCCTTGAAAGCTCATATGTATGGCAAACCCAAAAACAATGACGTTGTGTTGCTTGCAAAAGAGGGTGAGCAAGTCGCTACGGGTGTTAGGAATAAGTCATGACCTATTTCATCAAACTCTTTGTTTAGGCGATGCCTTATTAAAATAAGTAATTCTTCTAGGTAAGAATTGGACTAGGAGGTGGTGAGTTTAATCTCTCAAGTATACAAAAATATTTGATTTTCATATATCATTCTGAAGTAATTATTCACAACGAGTGGAGTGACGAACTTATGATAATTACGAAAACTTACGAGACCACATTTCTTATGCTTTCATTAGAATGAACATGGGTTGCCAATGGTCGAGGGGACTATTGGGAAAGCTGGGCCCTTGACGGCTGAGGGTGCCATTGAGCGAGAGAATTTATCAACAATTGAGGACGACAAGGAGTCGAACAAAGAGGAAGATGGATCGTAAATGGACAAAGAAATCGCCAAAT
>NW_018164456.1:3120-4517 GCF_001263595.1 Phalaenopsis equestris
ATAATAACAAGTCTCCTCATAAAAAATGGATAACATATTTCGCCTGTCCACCTCTTCCACATAAATGACTCATTTCCATGGGCATAAACCCCTTGTTCTAATTGTGGATTATTTCCGCAGTTTAAAGAAACTAAAACAATGAGCATTTTTTTATTAAACAAATGATTGATCAATGCAAGGTTAAACTATCATCACCTAAATTTAAAAACATTAACTCAATGTGGAAACTACACTTGAGGATATCATTGACCAAATTCTAGCTGAAAAGGTAAATGACAAGCTTGCTTTCCAGTTCATTTATGGTTTTATAAATTATTAATTTGACGACATAAATAAAACATGGGCATATATACCTTTTGGATAACACCAGCAGCTATGCAGACCCTATAATCATCTTCACCAAATGCAGGAGCACAATGAACAACCCCAGTTCCACTATCATCAGTTACATAATTGTCAGCAACTACACTAAATGCCACCTCTGAGAACTCCAGGAAATAGTCAAAAACTGGCTTATATCTGCAATAAAGAGCATTTTCGTTAGCTTGAAATGTACTAAAATAACTGACAGGCAAAACAAAGAACGGAAAACTAATAATCAACAGTAAAGACTAAAGCACAACAATTCATTGTTGCCAGTCTAAAAAGAGAACTCAAAAAGAGTTTCTATTCCTATTGTCCTTAAAAATATTTAAGATAGGCATTTCAATGGCTACTCCGAAATAAAAGTTACAGAAATGAGAGCTTTCATGGTCACTTGTCATAAGGGAAAACAAAATAATTTGGAAATAGAATCTCTGCTAACACTTCAAAAACTTTCCAGTACAACAACAACAACAACATCAGCAACGAAGCCTTAATCCCACTACGTGGGGTTGGCTACATGAATCCTTTTTCTCCATTGCACCCTATTTAGTGTCATATTTTCATTTAGTTCTAATAAATTAAGATCATTTTTATACAATAAGCCCAAGTCTTCCTAGGTCTACCTCTGCCTTTCTTAACATAAGTCGAATCTAAAATATCTACTCTCCTAATCGGATTATCAGATGGTCGACGTTTAATGTGACCAAACCATATAAGACGACTCTCTCTAATTTTGTCCGTCACTGGAGCTATGCCAACCCTATCACAGATATAATCATTTCGCATTGTCTCTAAGTGCAAAGTCACTCATCCACCTAATCATTCTCATCTTGACAACACTTAACTTGGAATTATGCTTCTCTTTTAAAGTCCAACATTCAACGTCATAGAGCATTGCAAGTCCCACCACCATCTTATGAAATTTTCCTCTCAGACTAAGAGATACTTTTTCATCACACAAAAGGCCCAAAGCATTCCTCCACTTCAACCAACCAGCTTGAATTCTACTATTAACATACCCATCTATATCA
>NW_018164456.1:4834-17196 GCF_001263595.1 Phalaenopsis equestris
TATAGTAAGCTTTTTCTAAATCAATAAAAATCATACGTAGATCCTCCTTATTCTCTTTGTACTTCTCCATCAAACCTCTTAATAAATGTATAACTTCCATAGTAGACTTGCCTGGCATAAATCCAAATTGATTATGAGAAATCTTTGTATTACATCTTAACCTATGTTCAATTACCCTCTCCTATAATTTTAAAGTATGACACATCAACTTAATTCCTCTATAATTTGCACACACTTGTGCATCCCCTTCATTCTTAAAAATGGGGACCAAAAAATTATTCCTCCACTCCTCAGGCATTTTTTAGTTCTTAAAATAATATTAAAGAGTTTAGTAAGCCAAGAAACTCCCAAATATTCTAAATATTTTCACACTTCAATTGGGATATCATCAGGTCCTACAGACTTTCCACTCTTAGTTTTCTTTAAAACCTCAACTTCTTTTTTACTAATGCGGCGGTACGTTTTATTATTATTAACGATATTGAGATCACTAAGATCAATCATATTTTTAGAACCTTCATTAAATAGTTTATCAAAATAACTCATCCACCTATGTTGAATATCCTTTTTCTAAGAAAATAATTTTTGATTTTCATCTATAATACACTTTACTTGACTTAAATCTTTACTTTTTTTTCTTTTTGTTTGGCTAGTTTATACAAATATTTTTCACCCTCCTTAGCATCTAATATATTATAAAGATCACTAAAAGCACAATTTTTAGCATCACTGATTATTCTTTTAGACTCATTGCAGTCGTTTGATATTTTTCTCAGTTCTCTAAGCTTTTACATTTAAACCAATTTTTATAACATAACTTTTTATATTTTATCTTTTCTTGCATTATTATTCCATCATCAACTATTTTTATTTATAGACACTTTTTCATTTGATTCTCGAAGTACATCTTTTGCTACGTGTTTAATAGTATTTTTTATTTTATTCCACATAGCATTTGTTTCTTCAAGCACATCCCAAATTTTGAAATCTTGAATTTTACTCATAAAAATAATTTTATTTGTCTTTTAGGTTCCCCCATCTAATCTATGATAATGAATCCTAGTATTATTTATTTTACAACTCTTCATCTTAAAATCTAGAACTAATAATCGATGTTCGGTACTTAAATTCTCACTTGGAAGAACCTTACAATTTTTACAATCTCAACGATCTCTTATTCTCACAAGAAAATAATCAATTTGTGTTTTATTAGATTCATTTTTATAAGAAATAAAATACTCATCTCTTTTCTTGAATAGAGTATTAGTAATAACAAAATCATACACTAAAGCAAAATCTAAAATGGTTCTACCTTCTTCATTAGTCATTCCAAAACCGTAGCCACCATGAATATTTCTGAAATCTTCTATCACTATCAACATGTTCATTTAAATCTCCTATAATAAAAGTTCTTTCTTCAAAAGGTATCATTTGTATTGAGTCTTCTAGGTCATTTCAGAATTTATCTTTAAACCCTATATCTAAACCAACTTGAAGAGCATAAGCACTTATAATATTAAAAATCTTAGTATCAATAATAATCTTAAGGGTTATAATTCTATCTCCAACTCTATTAATTTTTACAATATTATCTTTCAAACTCTTGTTTATAATTACACCTACACAATTTATACCGCGACTCTTACTAGAATACCAAAGTTTAAAACCTAAGTTATCAATCTCTTAGCCTTTTATCCAACCCATTTTGTTTCTTGAATACATAGATATTAATCTTTCTATGAATTATAATGTCAACTAATTTTATTAATTTACCATTGAGAGTACATATATTTCAAGATCTTATCCTAACATTAATTTCATTAGTTTCATGGACTAATTTTTTTACCCGCATTTGTCCGTAATGTGAGAACTCTGGCTTATTTGACACTACACCCGGGCGTCGGTTTAGCGGCCCTTACACACTTTTCACTGTATTCATGTAATACAACACGTCGCTTCCAGGGGACGCCCTAGCACTTACACAATGATCAAAATGATTCGTGTCATGATTTTTTTGACAAGTTTTACGTTGGTTGTCGACTACCTGACGCAACCCCACTTTTCACATCCAGGCCTGGGATCGGCAATGACAGCATTCAAACATAGCAAAACTTCATAAACATTCCAATGAACCAAAAAAAAAATACACTTTCCAATGAACGAAAAAAAAAATACAAGGCATTTACAAACATAACACCCAATTCATATGGATTTACATATCAAACACCTAAATTATGCTTTTTACATTTATTCCACAAGAATCTTTCATATCACATAAAAAACTAACATTTTTTAGCTTCTTAAAAAGTGAAATATACCTTTTTATGCATAGATAAGATGGAATGTATGTAAAAATTGAAGCTTAGGTGTTAGATATGTAAATACATAAGACTTGATTGGTTATGTGGTATGCATGTAAGTCTTACAAACATATATTGGAAGTGAAATAACAAATCAAAGCTTACTTGATACCCACAAGCGAAGATCCTGATAATTTCTCCAACAACTCATAGGAACCAGAATCTTTTTTGTGTTGAGTTTTATCAGCCATGAACCCCTTGCTCTCAGTGTTGGCAACTGAGAGTTTTTGCATTGAATTAACCAATCTATCTGTTTTAGTTTTCTTACTAGGAAGCTCAGACAATCTAGATTCTGCAACAATGAAAATAGCGCCCGTCACCTTGTCTCTAACCTGTTAGTCATTTTTAACAAGAGGCACAAAATTAAAAGATAACTAGCTATATAAATTAGAAGAAAATTTTAAAAAAGTACAAGGATACATTAGCTGTTGGGCTTCTCATCAAAATATACAAGTATTTCCAACATAAAAAGTAGCAAAAGTAAAGGACAGACATTGTCCACAAGATCATATTCAAACTTGGAAAAAGTAAATGAAGATTAAAATTATCAACATAGTTTAATTAATACAGCTATTATTCTTCAAATATCTGAAAAGCTTAAAATATACTTCAAGCTAACGGACTCATCTTAATTTCCATCTTCCTATAGCATGTAAATTTCTGACATAAACAAGTTCTCTCCCATTTTTCAACACTAAATCAATATAAAAAGCAACACTAAAACAAGAACTGAAGTAGATGATCTAACTTATTTAATGTGAAGTGATCATGAAACATAATTCGTTTGATGCAATTAGACACAGAAGGATCCAGCTAAAACTCAACAGCAACCTAATCACCCACAAATAAAATAAATTGTGGATTTATCAAATTTTGCTACAATATAAAACTAGAAAAAAAGTGTGAAGTTTAATGTGCATTGTTGGAAATCATTGTACTTTTCTAATGATAAGAATGTTATATCTTCTTTCGACGTTTGACCAGCAAAATAAAATTGAGAAATAATCAACATGGTGAATTAAAATTTTTCTAAAAGATTAAGATGTTAAATAAAAGTGTAAGAAATAAAGAATATTCTAGTTGTTACAAATTTTTCTGAGAAATTATCAATTATTACAAAGTTTTGTCACTTGAAAGAGAGGTTGTGTTTGGGATCGATATGCAACCAAAAACATCAACAATACATAAATCACTCTGCATAACAACTCCTAGGAAATTGCTGAAAAAGAAGCTACTGTAAAAAAATTTGGGGTGGCTATTATAAAAAAAATTGAAAAAGTCAGACCACAGCTTTCTAGCAGCCACCGTAGGTAGCCAGATCTGGTGGAAAAGCGTAGTTTTCAGCTGCAGTTTTTTAAAATGTTGTTTCGCCAAATAAAAAAAAACTACGGTTCAGTACTGCACTACCACCATACCACTGCCCCAAACGCACTATTAGTCCACAAGAGTGATTTTCTGCATTTTATTACAATAGGTTTAATTTTATTTCATTTTGTTTTCTTTTTATTTTTAAAGTAATTGGCTCCGGGGATTAACAATCTTGGGTGCAGAACATCCTGTCATAGAAACCACCCCTTCCTAGGTCCTTTTCGACCAGAAAAAATAATTCAAAAGTCGAGCCATGTAATATTCATGATTCCAGAACAACATGGAGTAGAGCACATAGATTAAAGTTTCCATACTCTAAAAATTCCCCGTCATTAGAAAATATTAAAAAAAACAAACAAACAAAAAAACAGCATAGGGAAAGCAATTGATACAGTTTTTAAGGTAACATTAAAAGTAAGCATACTCCATCTTCTAATTTAAAGCATTAGTGAACTTTTTATTGAATCATAGCATCACAATAACATAAAGCTTACCAAAAGACAACAAGAAGTAAAATAAGTTCGTCAATAGTAAAACTTATGTTGAATCATAGCATCACAATAACATAAAGCTTACCATACAACAACAAGAAGTAAAATAAGTTCGTCAATAGTACAAATAAACTTACTATTTCAATGTGACAATTAAACGAACCTCGTTAATAGCCAGAACTTGGCCGTTGCTTTTCTTCACTTTCTTCAATTTTCTCAAGAAATACCTGTTTCAAGGAAAAATGAGAGCCAAATCAACATAAAAATTATTAAATGTCGACAAAACTTTAGCACTAGACAAAAAGGTGGGTCTGCCTACCAGAACTTGGATTTAGCCCTAACTTCATTAGTAGCCCATAGCTTCATGCGATAAATCTTTGGATGTTCATCGCTTGGCGTCGGAAGGGCACGGCCAACCACTTGGTACTGATGAAACTGAAATCAAAAGCAAAATGGATAGATTTCAATGTTAAAATATAATATACGCTTAAATAATATTATTCATAAACAGAAAGATGAGATGTTTTTTGGGCAAGAAGAACACTTTAAAAAAATTCTAGAGGGAGAGAAGCTGGACTTGTTATGGAAAAAAAAGGGTGACTGTTACTCATTTTCTCTGGCTTACCCTAAAACCGCCCATAGATCCTCCGAGATGTTGACGCCAATCAACCTCCCCGCAGCTCTTTACTAAAACAGAACACATTGATAAAATAAAAAAAAGGAACAATAACTAAATATATTATTTGAAGCCTACTACAACATTCAAGAGGAAAAAAGAAAATAAATGT
Organism: Phalaenopsis equestris; assembly: GCF_001263595.1. NCBI lineage: Eukaryota > Viridiplantae > Streptophyta > Magnoliopsida > Asparagales > Orchidaceae > Phalaenopsis > Phalaenopsis equestris. The sequence continues at coordinate 9,842 of NW_018164456.1, forward strand.
GTTTGCCAATATAGGAAAGAGAAGTCTTTGCCTTCGCAAACATCCTCCATAGAAGATACTCGGGTAAAGGAAGGGGAATTCCCTGCCTGGAAGCAGCCGGTGTTGACGTTTTTCCTGGTTGGAGCAGGCGGCGGAGAAGGCGGTTAGGGTTTTAGTTAAAGAGATAAGCTAGATTTAATTTAAATTCAGACAAACACAACAAATAAATTTAATTTTTACTGCTTTCATTTATTAATTTACTATTTACCAAATCAACTTATAAATTGAATTTAAGTGATTTAGCATAGAAAAAAATATATTTAATTATATTCATGTGTCGAACACATCAAATGAATTTCATTGGATTTAATCTTAATTAAACCAAACATAATTTTTGATTTAATAAATCTGAATTTATCGATTTAGTAAATCTTATTTAATTTAAATCCTACTTGCAGCCAAACACCCTTTAAGGGAATTGTCTGTTTGGAAAATAAATCAGCAAATTTGATAAATCTGAATTTCATTGATTTAGGCCTATTAAATCTTACTCTTGGGCTGATTTAGTTGCAGTTGTTTGAAGACCTTCTAAAAATTATAATGACTATTATAAATTTATTTTATTTTCAAAAAATTAGACCGTAGCTTTTTTGACAACTACCACGCTTTAGTAACCCAAATTAAAAAAAAAAACAGTTATCTATCATATAAATTTATAAAAATAACAAAAAAGTAGTTTTCAAAACAGAACTTTGGTGGCAGTCTTAAAAACAAAGCAGACAGAAAGCTATCACAAATGGACATTTAGTGAATCAGAAAACTCACGTGTCACACCAAAACAAGGGTGTGGAGTTACATTCCTCAATTGGTTTGTCTCGATCCCGTAATTTGCTTCTCAGCTAGCTCTGGCAACCGTGAGGGCTCGGTCATGAAGGCAACGTAGGTGAGGGTTTTGGAGCGTAGAGAGATAAAGAGATAGCAGCATTTAGATACATACCACCAATTCTTATGTTTTGAGGTATCTAAAATCTAACTCCAATTTTTATGTTTTAGCATATCTAAATCTAAATTTTAATTATTATACTTATATCACATAGATATTTCATATCACTGCAAATATAAAATCAAAATTTGAGTTTTAGATACATAAATACATAATAATTGTGGGACATATATGCAACAAAAAAAAATTATGTATAATAATTATATAGCAATTAAAATATAAAATTCATGTTTTTTTTATTCGTGTTTGTAAATTTTATCTAATCATTTTTTTTCTAATAAGTTATTAAACAAATTGTTAGATGAAAATTACTTCTAAATTGAATACACCTAATCTCCTTATTATGAAAACTAAATATAGCACATGTAAGTTATTGGCTAATAAAATTTTATCATATAAAATAAATTTGAACCAAAAAACTTACAATTTTTGTTGGTTAACTCCAATATCTCAAAGTAGTTTTGTAAGAGTTCAAAAAAAATATATATCATTTGAAAGAAGTTCAACTTATTATCCATTAAAAATATAATCTCAGTTGGTGTTTAAGAATAACAAAACATTTATATAAATATAATTATTTCATTTTTTAGAATTTATGCACCAAAAAAGCATGCAGATCATATAATAAATGAAGTAGTCATAAGCCATGCATTCATATTATGGTATAATATGTATGTATAGGTGTGTGTGCGTGTGGCACTCGATGTATATTTTACTAGCTCATAAAAAATTCCTCATAAACTTTTAGCCTGTAAAATGAATTTGAATCATTTATTCACCTACCAAACCTATCATATATATTGTTTTATCTTAAAGTTTAGCAATTTTTATATTTTTCAACCCTCGTAAAGAAATTTACAATACCAAGTAATTTTTGTTATCTAGTAAAATCATCATGCATTTTCTTGCTTTGCATTACTTTCAACAACTTGATATTTTGTGTTAAAACTTTATAATTATCACTAATATATATGACAACTTAGTAAAAAAGTTCAAAAAGCCAATCAAATAAGTGAAAACAGACAAGGCATATCTAACAAAAAACATTTTGCCCATTCAAGAGCATTAGAGATTAAAAATTATTTATGGAGAGCTTTTGTAATATAAAGCCTCAAAAAATATTTTTTTTCCTACCCATTTTTTGTTTATTGTTTTTTTACTAAATGGCAAATGATAGCTTTTTCATTAGAGCATCTTCAACAATTTTAATAGCTCAAGTGGTGAGCCAACTAATATCCTTTTGAGTTGGTTGTTATTAAACTGTACATAAAGTTTCTAAAGTATGAAATGATTGAAGCCTTTCTTTAGAACTATCAATCATAATAGTTATAATAGTGATATTATATGTGTACATTTTATGTTAAGGAGTTGAGAGAGATGAAGGAACAATTTTTATACTTAAATATGTCACTCTAGTTTATCATAACTAATAATAGTCGTTTCATAGCTTTGAGGATAACTTCAAGGTTTAAATTCTCAACAAGAAAAAAATAAATAAAAATTCATGTAACAGAGTCAACTATCACAAATATAAAATGAGAAATACACTAACAATCAAATCAAATTTCTAATGTTGATATGCTTATTAAAACCCTAAGAGAAAGCTTGATTCATCTTGAGTATTAATATTTGCATTTTTTATGTTAAAAAGGGATCAACGTATTGATAAACATTCTCAGAGTTGTTGAAAAAGAGGTATCTATATTGATTTAGATATATGTTACTATATTTCTATATTGTTGTAGAGTTTATCAAAGTAAAGTTATTAATTTTTTGAGGGCTTGATTTCTCTTTGATACAATTTATACAAATTTGAATGTTTTGGCTAAGAAAATAATATATGAAATAAGCTTACACCAACAAACATAATTTTCATGATTCATTAAAAACATAAAATTTTAGTGAGTTGATAAGAAAAATATAAGTTCAATCAACATGTTTAGTTAAAGCAATTATTGTAATGAATTAATCATATTCTGTCATTATTATTATTTTAATTTTTTTTCTTTTTTTTTTTGTATTCACTTATGTAATTGCCATTATTGTTGACCCAAGCGAATAAGCAAGAGAGGTCATGCAAATGGTTAATATCTTTAACTAAAATAATCATTTTAAATGTAACATGTGTCATGTTTCTTCTCCATATCTAAGATAGCTTTCTTTTTCTCTCTTAGATTATTTGATATAGTTTTCTCTTATTACAGGCTCTTAGCTAAGTGGTGTGAGACCACTGATATTTCAGAAACAAACATCTTTTAAGAGGAAGAAACTATAGATTCATCCACAAACTAGAAAAGGAGCTTTATATGGAAAAGAACCACATGTTCAAGAAGATTATGTAAACATAACGTGTAATAAAGTGTTCATTGTGCAACACATAAATGAACTAAGGGAACATATGATAATGGTAATCAAAGATGTGATGAAGATAAGGCTAAAGGTGAGTAAATTTAACATTTGTTTCTTTGGAATTGGATGTTCGAAAGATGAGAGATGTCAGAGCAAGAGCAAGGAGAGCTCCAACCATCTATGTTGGTTGAAGATAATAAGACTTGTTATCTAAATAACAAAGATTTTTCTCCTTCTTATCACAAGAGAGTGGGAAGAATCCAAGAAAGGAAGAGGAGGCCATTGTTAAAGAATATTTCAGTAAGTAAATTATGTAGGTCAAGGCATAGAGGTTTATGATTTTATCTCTAGAGATTTATAAAGCAAATTTTGATCCAGTTGATCATGCATTCTATTTTGCGTCGATCCTATGGTTATTAAAAACTAATGACATGTTGAAGTTTTGATTTTTTTTATTAGATTAAATGAATCAACTTAAAATGGTTCAATAATTTGCCATCAGAGAGACATCATTTTTTCAAGGAGTTTAAGTGCAAATTAAATGACTAATTTATGAGCGAGGCAAAGGTTAAAAAAGAGTTTGTCGCTTTTTTTATGGCAAGAATGGGAGTCTTTGAGGATTTTTATTACCCTCCTCCTCCATTTTGAGTCGTTAGAAATAAGAAATTTGGAGCCAACATTTGTTCATGTTACTACATTGGCTCAAGAATTCAAGAAGGTCCATTTTTAAACTATTAGATTGTTTCATATGATGACATTAGCTAAATTATTGAAGCTAAAAAAAAATTAAACATATGTTGAAGATTATAACTCACTAACAAGTTTATATATGGTTAAGAATAAGGGGTGGTGGCTTTTTTTAGAGAAATTGTTTTCACAAACTTTAGGAGATTTAAGATTGTCCTAATGAAAGAAATTTGAGAAGGATTATTGAAAAATGTATGACTTGTCCATTTTGAGGGAAAGCTCAAATTGAAGATATGCAAAGACAAAAGAATAGGAAGGAGCCTATCATCTTCAGCTCACCCTATACCAACAGTGACTTAACTGAGTATCTGTATGATTAAGATCATAAAAGCTATATAAAATAAAAAATATTTCAAGTGGCTTGCTTTGATGAATGTAGGAGGTCAACTACATGACCCAATAAATTTAATACATACCATAGATAAAGATCACGACCATAATATTGTGGAGCTCCATCATTTGAGAAGTTTTATTCAAGGCTTGACTAAATCAAGAAAAATCAAGGAGTTTGTCGCATAGGTGTTGACCTCACTTTTGGTTGAGGTCCAGTCCCTTCTTTAGAATGCCTAGGATCTAGTCATAAAACTTTCCTGTTGACTATTCCTAGAGGAATAATAAAGGAACCCTCATCATTATAGATTCTAAAACTCTTTTTTGCTCATCTTGAAGTTCTACATGTTGTTTCTGAGCTCTGACACTTAGTAGGTGGAGCCAATATAGGGGGCTCAAGAGGAGTTCCCACAAGACTGTTGGCCTTAGGGTTAGCCTTGGGTGGTGTGATCTTGGTCAAACTTGCACACACGCACTTGATACCCATCACCTGCACACATAACCTCAACCCTTAACCAAACATACCTAGCTTGATCCCTTACTATATTGGAAACTCATGTGGATGGTCCCCTAAACCATTAACCCTAGGTTAGGGTTTGGATAAGACCAACACATGGAAGATCCAAAATGGGAGTTCCCTTGGTATCATGGCTCAAAAAGAGCAATTTAAATATTAGCATCCTCAATTGATTTTATCCTACCCAAATACCCAGTTTAGTCTTTCGCCCCAAAACTTTCTCAAAATAATCAAATTGCCCTTGAAACCCTAATTTTTTTTCCAAATTACCCAAACCACCCAATATTGTCCAAAAATCACCTCAAACTCTTTTAAACCACTCAAATTGCCCAAAACACTCCAAAATTTCCAAAATTCCAACTTACCCGTAACTTTGCAAAAATTACCAAAATGCCCTTCATAGCCCAAAAATTTCAAAAATTCCCAAAATCTCCAAAATCATTCCAAATGTAACCAAAACTAATTTGAACCACTATATTGAGTCTCAAATTGCCCAAAACACTCCAAAATTTCCAAAATTCCAACTTACCCGTAACTTTGCAAAAATTACCAAAATGCCCTTCATAGCCCAAAAATTTCAAAAATTCCCAAAATCTCCAAAATCATTCCAAATGTAACCAAAACTAATTTATCCCCCAACTCCATTTGACCCACTCCCGTTTGACCACATTGACCAATTTTGACCAAAATTCCTAAATTGCCCCTAAAGGGCCAAATGCCCAAATTACCCCCGACTTTCAACAAACTGACTTCAATCTCACCCAATTTCAATTCTAAATCAAAATTCATCATATCCAATCCTAATTGAAACCAAATTCAAGCCTAATTAATCCAATTTCAAAACCAAAATTCAAGCCTAATGTAAAAATCCCCAATTTTTCCCTAAGACCCAAATGTTACCAAATTGAACTTCCTAACTCCACAATTTCAAACCAATTGATATACAAAACTCTTCATCACAATCCCTTGAACCAATTTAAGCCATCAATTGAACCAAATACAAAACCAAACCCAATCCAAACCCAAGTCTAGCCCAAATGCCCCAAAATTGACCATGAGTCAAATTTTACTAAATTGAAACCCAAATCAATTCAAAATCACCCAATTCCCTTTCCAAATTTCTCATGACAATCATCCACATCAATTTGATCAATGAATTGACCCAAATCTTGACCCAAGCCCAACTTAGACCCAACTCCAAACCAAAAGCCCAAATTTGAACCCAAACCCCAAACTTGACCAAACCCATTCAAATTGACCAAATGATGGTTATCACAACCACTATTTGGACCCTATGAGTTGAGCTAGATCCACCTAGCCCACCCTACATAAGCCATGGACCAAGGGTCCCCCAAATTTGGGGATTTCCTTCCTAGAATGACTAAACCCAAGATATCTTTGCCACCAAACATCAAACCTCAGTGTAAATCACCATTAAGCTTCCTTTGGCTTCCTTGACCACCCTAGCCACCTCCCCTGTCCTTGTCGGCCAGCCTATTCATCAGAAAAACACCAAAATCGAGAGGTCCCCATGACCAAAACCCAAATTTAAAACTCCCTAACTTGGCTCACTAACAACGACTTTTTATTTGCTTAAAATATAAGATAAATATGGACGTAACAAATATTCAATAATTGTAAAGTCACACTTATCAAAGTAAGTATACGTATCACTCAAGTGATATATGACTCTAATGGAGTCCTAGATATTGATCCCATAGGGAGTGGTTTAGAATTGCAAACTAAGATTTTAGCAAAGCAATACTTTAATCACAACAATGAAGTTCAATTTGCTTATCTGTCAGTAATAGGCAATTGAAATAAGTATGTAATTTTAATAACTATTAACTAACTAATGATACTAATGAGATTTTAATTGTGATATTCAATATATAAGAAAACATCCTTCTTCTTGTCAAGAAATTATAGTGAATGGATAAAGTGAATTAGTTCAATTTATATTGTGTCAAATAGGAGCATACCTATTTTTTACCCTTTGGTCCAGACATAAAGAACATTGACTAATCCTGCGCTTGTTTACTGAATCTGCGCTAGGCTGGGAGGATACCGGCTCTCACTTCGGAGCTCCCACATTCCCCTCACCTAACGGCTAACATCTACACTTCAACACCCAAACGATGGGACCGAATTAGGGATTTTAGTCTGTCACTCTAAAATCTCTAATTCTACGCCAGATAATATTATTTGCCTATTTATTTGCACCAGACTTCTAAAGGCTTTGACCTCCCTGAATCTTGGACGTAATCTTCACTTTAGTTGTAAAACTCAACATATTTTAACAAATTAATTGACCAGATTGAAAGTCAATTAAGATCAAAGTGAAAAGCTCATCACAATTTCTTAAACATTTTCTTGCTTCACCAATTCAAATCACCATTTCACAAATCTCAAGACAAGGAGAAAGACAGA
>NW_018164456.1:17641-26486 GCF_001263595.1 Phalaenopsis equestris
GTCGGCACCCTAGTTCAATTCTTCACATTTTGGCCCTTTTCGCTCCAAATTCGCTCCTTTTTACATCTTTTTACTCCAATGACCCTAATTCATCATTCCTGCAACAAAACATCAAAAATACCTTTCTTTAAAGTGTAATATCATTAAAAACAGTATAAAATAGGTATGAAAATCTCAACATAATTTCCTTGGGTCACTTACTCCCATTGGACATTAGAGCCTCTCTTCCCTCCACCTAAGATGCCTTTTACACCCACTGACCAATCCTCTTGAAGCCCTGAGGTCCTCTATTTAAATCACCCCACTCCACGGCCAAGAGAAGTGTGTGCACAAAACTTATGGGAAACTCCGCCAATTTACTTCTAGGGCTTCTCCAAGACCTTCTAAGCCCATTTCAACCAGCTTCCCCACTGTTTGAACTCAATTTCAGAGCTCAAAACTAGGGCACTTTTTGGCCTTTTCCTGAAACACCACAAAATCTCAAATTGACTTGCTCTTCACAATCCCCAGACCAAAAGGAGAACCCCACTGAAAGCCCCATCTCCAGAGCACTCTAACCCCACTCAAAGACCAAGACCTCCCCACTTATACAAACAATTCTTACTCAAAGCATTCATTAAAGGAAACCAACACCTCCAGAAGGTTTTCTGGACTCCACTGAAGCTTCTCCAAGCATCTGATTGAGGTCTCCCCTCTCAGACAAGGTATATCTCATTTTCCCCCAAATCAAGCTCGGTTTGGGCTTTTGTGAAGAAAAGTTTAATTTCATTAACATGTGACTGTATAGATAAGTTCATCAGGACTAAATGAAGGTGTAGGAACAAATCTTAAGTCAATTCATTAAGTATCAAGTGAGATCTTATGGTTTTAAGTTGGACGTTCTTGGGTTAGGTCACTTGAATGAACAAATGTTGCCTGTTTCTGCGTTTCTTGGATGGACGGTCGAGATGAAGCCAGATGATTAAATGGTACATAAAGTGCGGGCTGACGAGGCACTGACTTAAGTGGCAACATCAAATGGCGGAGCGACACGCGGAGCTTCAGAGAGTCCCTTGTTGCGTTGGTCGCCACATGTTTAAGTAGGAAAATAAGATTTAAATGATTTAAATCATTACATAAACATAGAAAATCCATAACTTGGTGTACAAAAATTGTAAAAATAAAATAAAATATCATTTTGCTCAGTGAACAGAGGAGAATAATGTGAAATAAAAATTAAAATTATTTAACATGTCTATGATTTTTAATAGATTAAATACCCTCTAGACTATTTCTAATTCTAATTAAGTAAATAATAATCACCATGGCTTAAATGATATTTTTCCCTTAAAATAATTATAATAAATTAACTATAATTAGAAAAAATATTAAAAAGTGGTTTTGTGAGTTTCTTATGATTAGGGGCACTTAGGAAAAATAAAAATTATTTTGAAATAAATAGTTAATTTTTAGTTATATTTTGAATTAAAAATAATAAAAACTTGCAAAAAAATAAAAAAAGCCCAAAATTGTTTCTAATTGTTCCCTAATCACTTGAGACCCTTTAAATATTTTTCTTAATTTTCCTGATTTAGTTATGTATTTTTAAATACCAAAAATGTATTTTTCTTAATTTTCCATTAAAATAATAATAATAAATAAAATAAGAGTCATAAAAATGAAAAGTTAAAAAATATGTTTGAAAAGCAACCAAACAATCTTCTCATTTGGCGACTGACAATGGGAGATATGGAAAATCACCAATAAAGGAACTTCATATTGAAGTTGTTCCAACATAGGAAATTTACAACATAAGGGTAGTTCTTGCAATTCTTGGTGGAGATGGGTTAGAATTTTCTCATCAATTTAGCCTTAATGGACTTCAGTCAATCAATGTTGACTTGGCAAGTTCTTCTCAAACCTTAATGAAAGTAAGCTACCAATTGTATTTATTGAGGGTGATCTACTTCAAAAGAGAAACCATTAAATTATGTTATTATAGTCACTACATAGATCACACATTTTCAATTGGAAGCATTTTGGTCAATATTGGAAGTTTAATGAATATCTTGTTAAAAAATATTTTTGAAAAGATGAGCTTAGAAAATTTGCATCTTACCTCTGCCTTAGGGCCACTCATAAGATTTTTTAGACAAAAGAAAATTTATGGATTAATTTCTCTATCATTTGCTTCGGTAAAATGAGATAAATAGTTTATTATCCTGGTAAACAATATTATATAAAGCACACCAAGTACTTATAATATCTCTTTTAGTTATCCATTGTTGAAATTTTTTAGAGGAGTCATGTCAATTTATCATATGTGAGTAAAGTTTTTTTGAGGAAACCAGGTTGTTACAGCAAGAGGAGACTTAGTACAATCAAGAGCATGCTACATAAAAGCTATAAGAAGTGTACATAAATTTTTTTTGCAATGCCTCAATTTGAAAAAAGGAAATAATTTTGAAACTAGATACGTTATAAAATAAATCATTATAGCATAAGGGATGTTAGGAGTAAATATATAAGTTGCTTGTCATAGACTCAACATTAATCTAAAAACATAACCAACAAAAAACTAAAGACGAGGTCTCTTGCATCAACCATAGTTGAGTTAATTTATCAAGAAGTTCATAAATGACAAGATGCACAGTTCATTAGAGAAGTACAATTTTTAAATTATCTTGCAAACTTAATGATAGTGTTGAAGTCAAATGACAAATAAAGAATATGCCTTGACTTCACTAATTTGAACTCGATAAGTTTGAAAGATTGCAACCAATTTTTTAGGATTGTTGCACTAGTCAACTTTACAATCTACTATGTTGTAATGAGTTTCATGTATGCATGTCATGTTTATCATCAAATTAAAAAGCATATAATCAATAGCAAGTATATCACATTCATTACTATGGAAGATATATATTATTATATTATTTTTTTTTTGGTTAAAGAATGCTGGAGTAATATATCAAAAGCAAATTGATTTATTTTTTAAGACATGAAAAAAAAATGTTTGAATTCATGTTAATGATATTTTACCTCAAAGAAAATCACCTAAATAATATATTGAAAATATAGAGAAACATTTATTACTTTAGAAAATATAATATGGAGTTAAATCCATCAAAAAATACTTTAAAAGTTGGGTCAGGTAAAATTCTGAAGTATTTGCTAAATACCAAATGCATTGATGAACACTAAAGCAATATAATAAAAACTAGTGCTCAGCGCCAAAATACCAAGGAATTGCAAATCTTAATGAGCAAAATTGTCCTTTTGACCTTATATGGTAAAGACGCCAGTAGTTGACCAACCATGACAAACATTTTTAACTCTAGAAAAAAAAAACGACATAATAATAAAGGAAATCCACATTTACTATGACGGCCTATGTTTACTACATTAGCCTTTCAAAATAGAGTCAACGCACCTTAAATGTACTATGACAACCTTAAAATATATAAATAATTTTTTTACATAAAGTGAAGGCTATTTACTCATCCTAGCAAATGTCTAGCGAGCAAACAAAGCAAACACAAAGCACAACAAAATGGTGTCATCCAACTTAATCTTATTACATCTAAAGTTTTAGTGCTTTATGGCGTCTAAATGTTTTGAGTGTAAAATGACTAAAAAATGACGACAACACTGGATCAAAATGCACATGACCCTCAATTATCCCAAGTTCATGATCCCTGATCTACTTAACGAGAAAAGATAGTTAGCCTAACCTGACCAAAAGATTCCTATCAACAGCCATAAGTTGCATTGTCTAAGCAATCCTCGTAGATCTAGGGTGGAAGTTTCTTTTAATTAGGCTTACTTTATGTTTTAATGAATTTTATGATTTTTCTACTTTCTGGGTTTTATGACTTTTATTTGAATTTTATTATTTTTTAATAGGATTTTTTTTTAATTTTAATTTATGACGACCCTAGTCAAGATCTTATGGTTCCATCGTCTTAGAATCGTTAGTATTTTTTAGTCCGCTTAGTTAAGAATAACTAAATAAATCTGTATTAGCAACCATGGATTATCACATCCAAGGATACAATGTAGACTCAGCCTGCTCATTTTGGTTTACATTTATGTTTGAGTAAAATTATGAGTTTTTTGGTCCACTTTAAGTTTTAATGATTTACAAATTTTATGGATTATTTGATTTTCATTTGGATTTAATTTTTATGACTTGCAATGGTTTAGCAGTTGAAACAATATTTACTCGATTTGATTTTTGTATATCTTGATTCATTTTTATTTATTTGATTCATTGGTAAGGATTTTGTTTGATTTGGAGTTTCCTTGGAAGAGTTATTAAGTTTTTGGTCCATTTGGGGTATGTTTGGAAATTTAATGTTTTGACTTAAGCCATTTCAACTTAAATTGGAAGCTATTTATTGGATTTTAATATTAGTTGATAAGTAATTTGAAGTAATTAGTTAATAGTTTTACTTTTAATTTCATTTGTTAGTTTTGGTAATGAGAATGGGTACAGTTATAATTTTGGGAAAAGTTACAAGCATACCTCAATCATTTTATAAGATGTGGGTTTTAATGTTTGATCATTGTTTGTTATCTCATTAGTAGTTTCAAATTGGTTATGGCAATATTTAAGTTTATTTTTTAAGTCAAAATGAGATATTTGTAATTTTGGTGAAGCTATAAATGTTGCATTAATCACTTTTAAATTAATCTAATTTTATTATATATATTTTTTTCTTTATTAATTAATAACCATTTGGCTTCAATTTTTATAATTTTTAATTCCTAAATATTTGAATGAAGGGTTTAAGTGTTAAGAAGGGCATATTTATAATTTTGGGAAGTTACAAATGTGACCTTCCATAACTTTTTAATTATGGATTTCATTAAGTTTTAATTGTTTCATATTTTATCACTGAATTTCAATTAAGTTTTAAGGCTTCAACATATTCAAATAATTCTTGAAAGTAGATTTGTAATTTTCCAATTTTACTAAAATTTGATCATAACATTGTTAATTTGACTTCCTAACCTTATAAAATTTCATTTAAGTATTTTAGATGGTGAACTAATCATTTTTTTATTAATATTAATTAGGGTTACTAATGTTTTATAAATATGACTTTTTATTATTTTGCATAATTACATTTTTACTCTTATGCTTATTTTTTATGTTTGACTTAGGGTTTGGCTTGGTCATTTTATTTCATGTGTCTGTTTGATCAATTCATTAAAGTTTCAAAATAAAATTTTCTAGTTAAAAAAGGGTCAAAATGCAAAAATTTGAATTTACAAATTTTCTCACACTTGGTTTACAAAGGTTAAAATTATGATTTTAATTTGTGGACTCACTGTTTTAATTGCCTTCTTTAATTTTAAATCAATTTTGTATTTTTTGGATTCATTTTTCAATTTTTATATTCATTTCCCAAATTAATTTTCAATTTTATGGAAAATTAAAATTTTAATATATGGATGGTTTCTAAACTTGAGAAAATTTAGGGAAGTCCCCATGGCCAGAGAGCTCAGATCCTCCAAATTATTATTAATTTTGATTTAAATTATTTATTAACTAATTAATGGTTTTAATTAATCTTTGAAATAATTATGGCTTAAGTTCCTTCTGTTTTATTTTTCTATAATCCCCTAGTTATTCTAAGCTTGTGTCATTTTACTTGTATTTTTTATTTGTATTTAATTAGTTATTATTTTTTGAAATTATGTATATTTTTAAGGATTCAATTAAATCATAAAATTTATTTTTCTACTTAATCTAACCAGCGTTGTATTAGCATTAGAGTCTCCAAAATGCCACACATTGCTCCGTCATTCACTGCGCTTTCCAAATGGATGTCGTGCTAGTTGTCGATCCTGTGTGTTGATGCCTCCATGGTCCGCCACCTGATCTGATCAAAGTTGTTCATTTGAAATATATAAAATGGATGACATCCGTTCATCGTCCCTATAAAAATGAAGAACAAACACCCTCTGTGCAAACTCGCAAGATCCATACAATCCTATGCCTAAAACTAAATTCCTTTTGATCTAAAAGGATCATCTAACCTTCCAAAGGGCATCTAAATGACTAGATATGCTTGTAGAAATATTCTTTCATAATTGGCCAAAACTGAGGGTCCCAATGGATTTTTGAGCTTATACCTGAGACCAAGAGGGGAGGCCCCAATTGGGTTGGGGTGATTCATTCTAAACTTGCATGACTCCTCAAAGAGCCAATTTGGAGCTTCCTTACTTCCTTGTATAAACTTTCTAGAATGTGGTCACAGTTTGGTCATGGATGGAGTTGGAGTGTCCGGGACAGAGAGAAAAAGATAGGGAAGTGCTTCGTGCGGACTTGTGAAGCTAATGAAGGGTTTAAATGGAAGTTTTGATGAGTTTAGGTGAGAATGGACCTAGTTTGGCTTTGTGAAAATAGTGGGCAACAATGGTGGGGAGAGCATGGAACTAATGAGGAGCATTATTGAGGAATTTGGCTAGGTTTTGAAAGAAAAAGGGTAGAGTTTTCAGTGAGGTACGAAGAGTATGCTTGCTTGATGGAGCTCTCTGATTTGAGCCTTTAATGGCCATGAGAGGCCATTGAATTTGTTGGGGAGCTTAATAGGGCTTTGGGAAGGAACTAGAGGACAAAGGTTAGCTTGATTTTGGTTTGATTTTGTTTCCCTCGATTTTAGGTATGTTTGGTCATAATGGCCATTTTTGGGTGTTGGGTTGGACCCTTAGGTTTAAGAGTCTCTAGGTTGACTTTGGTGGTCTTGGGGGTGCATTGATGAGTACGAGTTTGCATGAGGGGATTTAGGTTGTTCATAACCATTTTCAGGCATGGTCTTAAAAGGATCTCTTTAGTTATTTGGAGGGGTTGGTTTGGACTTGACCACACATTAGATTTGGTGGATTACATAAGACTAAGGATGATGTATATGAGACATAGGGTGGCTTGATTAGCTTGCCATGAGTTTTTGGATTGGCTTTGATGAATTTGACTTAAACTTAGGTTTTATTTGGGATGACATTAGTTTTGGATTCTGGCCTTGGGTTGACTTGAATTTTAGCAGACTTAAGATTTTATGTTTAACATGCATGATTTCGGTCTTAAAAATGTGTGTGTGGTGTTTATTTTAATTTTGGATTTTAAATATTAAAGTTGATGATTTTGATTCTTTGATTTTGATTTCAAATTTTTTTATTTAGGTTAATTCAATTATCATAAATTATTGATTTTTGGATTTTATTTTATTTTTTTGATTGTATTGATTTTAGGAATTTTGATTATGTTTGATTTGAATTTTGGATTTATTTGATTTTAATTTGTGGTTTTGTGATTTTGCTGATTTTTTATTCTATTTAATTTTGATGTTGTGACTTTTTGTTTTGATTTTATTGAATTTTAATTTTAGGTTGAATTATCAATTTCACTTTTTTTTTGTTTGATTAAGTAAGTTTGGTTTATGACTTTAATTTTGATTGAATTTAATATTTGTGAATTTCAAACCTATAATTTTATTTTAATTTCAATTTGAAAATCTTAGTGGGTTTTAATTTCAACATTGATTTTGGTTATTTTAATGACTTAAGAAAACTTGAACTTTTAACTTTGATTTCAATTTTGATTAATTTGATTTTAGTTTGTGATTTATTTATTTATTTTTATTTTCTTATTAAATTTTGGTTTCAGTTTCAAGTTTATAATTTTGTTCAATTTAATTTTGAAATTTCAATTTTGTGATTTTGATTTGGTTTTATTATTTTTCAATTTCAAATTGTGATTTCAAATTTTAATTAGTAATTTTTTACTTTATCTTCTATTTTATTAAAAGATAAACTTTATCTTGGCTCAAGATGAGCCTCATACCCAATGTGCTCTTTATGAACTAAGGAAAGAGTTATCCAAGGAATTGCGAAGGAGAAGGGCCAAGTAACGAAGGAGGGACTAAATAGAGACCTACGTCTCTAGAGTTACAGGATACTAAAGGTATTTTCAATCATATGAGAACTCAACTTAAGCTTTGTCGGCGTTATTTTGGGGATGGTTTGTGGGGTTGCCCGTAAGAAGCTGTCGGTCATCGGAATCGAAATCCAGTCGCCCGCTTCGGAAGGACGTTGAAGTATGAAATTAAACTGACCCCATATTTTTCATAGTTTAAAATGAAAGAGCAGTGTAGCCCAAATCCTGTATCCATCCCAAACGATAAACACAAAACTTGAGGATGAGGCTCGATGAAATAAACTAAGGAAAGTATGACGTCCGTTTAGTCTGCGAAACCTTTGTATTTGCCGACAAGTTCCCCTATTTAATATAAAGGATTAAATAGAGTTTATATTAAGCTAGGTTCGTACATGCTTCCTATAAAGGCAAGCCCCTATAGTTAATTACATCTTAATGACCAAAGCCACCTAAGAAGACTCTCGATAAAAATCAAGAAATATTATCTTCAAAGAATTTCAAAGGGTATAACTCTTCAACGAAATCGGACGTAGAGGTGTGAAAAGGGGATTGATTCAAATTTGGAACATTTTATTGTAGAATCCAAAGGAAGAAGAATTAGGGGTTGTCATGGATCCAGAGGAGAACCTCAGTGAGTTCCCTAGTTATCCTAATGTTTGGCTTCAGTTTTGAGGAGAAATATTTAAGTGTTTCATCCTGCCAATTTTAATATTTAGGGCTTACATTCGTGTCAAATGATCATACAAATAGCCTGGAAGATGTGAGGATTTAGGTCGTGACAAACGACAACCTCAGAATCCTAAGACGAGTTAGGGCTTATATTGTATAGTAGGGCTATGCAAAGGCCTAAGGATAAGGTGAGGATTTACGTTGCATAAGCAAGCAACCTCGAAGTCCTATGGCTTTGTTGTTTAAGTCTAA
>NW_018164456.1:31041-37046 GCF_001263595.1 Phalaenopsis equestris
GTGGAGGGCAGAGGAGCTCCATAGTTTGATTTGGATGAGTTGGCCTCTAGGTTTGATTTGGGTGAGGTGCCATGGGAGTGACTCTCAGTTTTGTACTTTTCCGGCCACTAGGCTGACCGGACGGCCAGGGGGAGGTGGCTCGGAGCTCCGGGAACCCAGAGGAATCCATCACGGCCGGCCAGGGGAAGATGGCTAGGAGCTTAGGGAACCCAGAGGAATCCATCACAGCAATTTAATGCAAGTGTGCTTGGATTTGGCAAAGATATCTTAAGCATGTGCATTTTTGGAAAGAAGATCCCTTAATTTGGGGTAACTTTGGTCCATGGATTAATTTAGGTGATTTCATGGTGTTTGGACTGGTCACTAAGTCCAACTAATGGCTGTGGTGGAGTTAATTTGGTGGCCTTAGGGTGGTTAGGTCACATTTAGTGCATCAGTCCAAGTGGGTGCAAATGACCCAAACTTGGGTTTGGATTAGGCTAGAAATGTCAATTGGCCCAATTTACTGATCAAAATTGTGTAGATGATCATAAGTAACAACTTTGGTGAAGAATGGAAGTGGTTTTGAGTCCAATTGGGGGGTCAATTTGAAGGAATTTTGAACTTTAATCAATTTAGTCATGTTGGGCTAGGCTTGGGTCTAGCTTGGGTTAGCCTTGGGCTAAGTCCAAATTTATTGTATTAAATGGTCAATAGGAACCTCATGAAGAGTTTTCAGAATGAATTGGATGCCAATTTGGAGGTTAAGGCAATCAATTGGGTGAAATTTGGGGACTTAGCCAATTTCGGGCTAAGTTTGGGAATTTTGGATTTATGCCAAATTCAAATGGATTTGAGGCTTCATCAAGGTCAATTGATGGTTGATTTTGATGTATAAGAGTGTTATAAGGATTTTGCAACATCAATTGGGGCCAATTGACTAGGCCATGGGTTCAATTTGGTGAGATTAAGTCATATGGTCAAAATTGGGGTTTTGACCCAAATCAAAATTAGGCTCAAATAATGGACCAATTGAGCTTTTATTTGGTTTATTTTGGTCATATAAAAAGTTAATTTGAGAGTAGGATTTGATTTGGGGTCAATTGAGACCCAATTGATGGACATTTGAGTTGGATTTGGGGAAATTTGTGTCTTTAAAGGGCAATTTGGGGGTTTTGGTTAAAGATGGTCAAATTGGCCAAATTGGGTATTATTATAGTTGAGAGAAATTAAATTTGGAATATTTAGGATTTAGTGGGATTTTCTATGAATTTTTGGAATTTTTGGAATTTTGGGTCCAAGAGGGGTATTTTGGTAATTTGGGGGTGTTTTAGGGGTAAATGGCCAAGATGGGTATTTTGGTAGATTTGAGGTACCAAGCATCATCAATAAGCCATGGACTAAAGGAAACCCCATTTTGGGTCCTCTACATAGTTGTCTTAGCTAAACCATAACCCTAGGGCTAGTAGGTTTAGGGGACCATCTACATGAGTATCCCAAAAGATCAAGGGATATAGGTTAGAAATTTGAGTTGAGGGTTGTGAGCGATTGTGGGTGCAGAAAAGTGTAGTGAGTGCCTTAGCTCCAGACCAACACCCAAGGTCAATCCTAAGGTCCAACAATCCTAAGGGTGACTCATCTTGAGTTTCCCCCATAGTGACCCCACCTACTAAGTACTTAGAGGTTGAGACCAACATGTGGAACTTCAGGTTGAGTAAAGAAGAGGGTAGAATTTCTAATGGTGAGGGTGTCATGTCTAGTTTTCTAGGAATAGTCAACAGAAAGAGTCTTATGGCTAGACCCTAGGCTACTAAGGAGGAAAAAACTAAACCTCAACCAAAAATGAGGTCAACAAGCTTCAATGTCTTAACTTTAATTAACTCAGCCAAAGGATGAGGATTTGTAGCAATCATATGAAATTATAAGCAGTGAAGAGATGTTTGAAGTTCCATTTTGGTGATGGTTTCTCCACTAATCTTATAGGAAAGTCACTAAGGAAACAATAATGTTAGATCCTAAGAAGGGCAGGACAAACCTCATAGGAAAATGAGGTCAACAAATATTAAACGCTTCATGTAGATATAAGAGTGTCACACCTTTTTTATTCATTTATCATGTTATATTGTATAATTTTACTTTTCAAGTAGCCTCTCTTGAAAAATCATTGCATCATTTCTGTATAATGATAAAGAAGAAGATAAAAATGAAAATGAGTGAAAAAAGAAGAAAAATAAATCAAATCAAGCAAACAAATAAAAAGTGTCAAGAATTATCATAAAATTATATTCATATGATAAGCCACGAAGATAGTCAACCTAATGTAACTTATAGCATCATATCAACAACCCATGAGTTGGGTCATCTAAAGAAACTATATATATCAATCCATGACTTGTGAGACCATAGGGAATGAACTAGTCAAATATACATATGCAGACTAAGTCCCAAATAATTTATCATCATGTTATGCAAGCATGTATGAAATCTATAACCATGATAAGATCAAATATGTCCTAATGAAGATTTTGAACTCATATAATAAACTTAAGGTTCTAGCCTAAATTAATGTTTTGAGATCAAATTAAGTGGTACTAGTGTTCCTAAAAACTCATATTGGAATCTAAGTAAAATTGCTAGTGAGCAAGGTTATTAGGGTTTATCAACATTTCTAAAGCCCCCATTGGCTAAAATGCAACATAAACCAAATAAAATTTATAGATTTATTATTAATAAATTAAAGATTATAAACATATTTCAATTGCTTGTACATATAGACATAATGCTTAATAAAATGAATAAAATTAAGAAAGATGTATGAAACATTAAAATTAATTTACTTTTTAATTTAATATTAATGTCATACATAAATACTTAATTCAATAATTAAATTAAGTATATTGTTGACCTCGTATTTCGGTCAGTCTTTTTTCCGGCTTGTGTTTTAACTAAATTTTACTTGAGTTGTATCTTAAGTAAACACTAATTTAGTAAAATTGATATTTAATTTAACAAAAACAAAATAATAAACTCAAAATATAACCATTGACCGAAAATATGCAGAGATCATTATAGAACTCAGAACTTTATTTTGAAAGTTACATGATGCTTATTATCACATAAAAGACTATGCAAATAGATTTGGTGATTCTTTGATAAAATATTTATGTGAAATTTGCCAGCCCAATTTTTCATGCATGAATAGTGCTTTCTCATTAATCCTAAAATTATTTTTTTCTCCACCGGCCAATCGGATGATCCAAATTATATTTTATAACTTGTATAATCTTCATAATCACATATGAGGAGCATGTAAACTAATTTAGTTGTCACCAGACACTATTTTTACGTAAAATTGTGCACTTAGGGGTTCTATTCATGAAAAATGATACCATGTAAAAAATTTTCGATGAGCCATTATATTTCAAAATAAACTTTACCATTGTATTTATATTGTCAACACCTTTCAAATGAGCTCCTCCGTTTCTAAATACAACTCCAATCGGAGGCCCGTTGAGCCGACAATAATCAGAAGAGATAAATGATAATTTAATAATAAAAGAATTATTTGCCAATAAGTGACCCAAAATGAACTCAAAATGAAATTGAACTTCAATAAAAGTTTATCTAAATTAAAAAAAAAACACAATTTGGTCGAATAAAATCAACTAAGAACTACAACTCAAAATCCACCAACTTTCTCTCTTTTATGGTTTGGGCCCACTTTAACTTAAAATATCGCGACATGGAGGTTTTTTTATCAAAACTAGTTTAATTATTGAATTCTTTATAATTTTCTCTATAAAATGAGCCTAAGCCAAAATTTTCACCATAACCACCCTGTCACCACCCTTGCACTTTAATTGGCCTTAACTTGAGTTAGACATCTCATTAATTAAAATGGTTTGGACCATTAGATTCTTTGTGTTCTCCTATTCAGAGTGAAGTCTATTTGTGTTTTGACCTAACTACCATAAATACCTTGCAAATGACCTAAATACCCTTCCCTTTTTGGAAAATCCCATCCATGTCCTCAATAACCCCCCTTACATCTCATCAATTTGCCCCTCTTCCAATTGGCCCACCTCATCAATCCACCCCTCCTAACCATTCAACCTCACCCAAACAAGCCCTACTCCCTTGTGAAACCGAGCCAATTTGCCCCTGTTGACCTCACTTTTGTTTGTTTTGTTTGAGGTTTAGTTTTTTGAGGTTTAGTTTTCCCTATTTAGTAGCCTAAGGTCTAGCCATAGGATTTTTCTATTGACTATTCTTAGAAAAATAGACATGGAACCCTCACCACTAGAAATTCTACTTCCTTATTTACTCAACTTGAAGTTCCACGTATTGATCCTAACCTCTAGCACTTAGTAGGTGGGCTCACTATGAAGGAAACTCAAGATGAGTCACCCTTAGGACTGCTGGACCTTAAGGTTGACCCTGGATATTGGTCTGGAGCTAAGGCACTCACTACACTCATCTACACTCACAATCACTCACAACCCTAAATTCAAATTTTTAGCCTAGTTCCCTTGATCTTTTTGGGATACTCATGTAGATGGTCCCCTAAACCTACTAGCCCTAAGGCTATGGGTTGACTAAGACCAGTACATAGAGGACCCAAAATGGGATTTCCTTTGGTCCATGGCTCATTTAGGGTGATGAGTTACCCAATCCTATCAAAGATGTCCATCTTGGCCTTTTGCCCTTAAACACCTCCAAATTACCAAAATACCCCTCTTGGGCCAAAACTCCAAAAAATTCCCAAAAAATCTCAATAAATTCCAAATATTCCCAATTTCATTTCTCTCAACTACCACATGACCCAATTTGGCCAATTTGACCATCTTTAATCAAAACCCCCAAATTTGTCTTTAAAGGCCCAAATTTCCCTAAATTCAACTCAAATGTCCATCAATTTAATCTCGATTGACCCAAATTCCAATCCTAAACTCAAATTAAATTTTGATACGACCAATCTATACCAAATACAAACTTAATTGGCCCATGATTTGAGCCCAATTTCTACTGCTTATCACCCTCAAACCAGTGGATTAGTTGAAGTTTCTAATTGAGAGATTAAACAAATAATTGAAAAGACTATAAACCCTCGTAGAATAGATTGGTCCACTAGATTAGATACAACATTATGGGCTTACAGGACTGCTTATAAAACTCCTATTGGAATGACTCCTTACAGACTCATTTTTTGAAAGACTTGTCACTTACCAGTAGAATTGGAGCATAAAGCATATTGGGCGATTAAAGAATTGAATTATAATTTGAAAGATGCTGGTAATAAGAGATTTTTACAATTAAATGAATTGGAAGAATTAAGAAATGAATCTTATGATAATGACAGAATTTATAAGAAAAAATTAAAGTTATGGCATCATCAAAGATTAACCAAAAGAACTTTGAACCAAGACAAGAAGTTTTGCTTTACAATACAAGGTTGAAGTTATTCCCTGGGAAATTAAAGTCTCGTTGGTTAGGGCCATTTACTGTGACTGAAGTTTACACTTACAGAACTGTTGAAATTAAAGATCAGAATATCCTTACCAAAATTAGGTATTATTGCACTAAATTGCTGTGACATATTCCCCTAGGTTCCCTGAGCTCCTAGCCACCCCCCTGGCCAGTTGGCCAGCCTAGTGGCCGAAAAATCTCAAAACCAAGAGCCACCCTCATGGCACCTCACCCAAATCAAACCTAGAGGCCAACTCAGCCAAACTAATTAATGGAGCTCCTCTGCTTTTCACCTAAGCACCACAATGCACCCAAACTTATGCCCTGAGAGCCACCCCATGGCCATTTTTTTAAAAACTCACCTCCACGACCATGGGAGGTGTGCTGAAATTTTCTTAGCGAGGCCTCTCCAAACTTCTCACAGAGCTTCTCTAAGATCCCCTCAGTGCGTTCCAACTATTTTTCCCCATCAATTCCCATTGTCGGAGCTGAATTTTGAGCTTGAAACCTTGCTGAAAATTAGGATAGAGCTCATTACACCTCAACACTCCACCCAACTC
>NW_018164456.1:37233-43995 GCF_001263595.1 Phalaenopsis equestris
TGATCCAAGCTACCCTACTCAGAGCAAAGGTATAAAACCTCACCTCCTCCCGAGCTTATTTTGATTATCCATTTGCTTAGAGTTAATTTGATTGCTTGATTGCCGTATGGATACGTTCACTCACTTAAACGAGTCCATAGGATCAAACCCGAAGTGATTTGGTTGATTCTAAGCTAAGATCTTAGGGTTTTAGTGTGGACGGTCACGAGATCATTCTATCAGAGACGATGATGGGGAGTCGTTTGATCGAGTGTGTATCAAATGGACGGAGGAGATCGAGCCGAACAGCGCTTCGGGACATAAATAGCGGGCCGAGTCAGCGCTGAGGTGGATGGCGGCGTCAAATGGGAGCACACCGCGTGGAGCTTCGGAGCCGTCGTAGGTTAAGGTGGCACGCACTGTTTAAATAGATAAATAAATAGGGCCTTTTCCTATTTATTTAAATACCTCTAACTTAGAAAATTCATAACTTTGTGTAGAAAAATCATAAAAATAAAATAAAAATACTCTCTTGCTCAGTGAACAGAGGAAAATAATGTGGAATAATTTTCAAGTCCATTTTATGCATATTTTATTTTTAATTAATTAAACACTATTTTGAATCATTTGATTCTTCATGCATATTGACATATCACCTTGGCTTAAAATTTTGGCATGTCATAGCCTTTGTCAAGGGAAACATCCTCTGATTTTTCCAAAGTCAGAGGAGGTTCCTAGACATAGATTCAAATTTTTCAAGTTTTTACACATTATTTCCTTAAAATAGTCATGAAAATTAGCATATTGATTAGAAAATTCTAAGAAAGTTTTGGAAGGTCCACCATGACTAGAGAAGCTTTTGGAAATAATTTCATGGGTCAAGTCATTTAAAATATACCTAATTTTTACAAACCCTAAGTCATTAAAAGAATTAATTTTGGAAAATATAAACATTTGGATGACTTGATTTTTGATCTTCATTATGGTTCCTGATCCAGAGAACTCATCATAAAAATTTTAAAATATTTTGAGTTCATTTGATAACTTAAGTTGATTTTTAAAGATAAACATTACTTTTGGCATTTAAATGATTTTTAAAAATTAAAAGACAACTCAAAAAATTATGAAACTTAGTTTTTTGAGTTCTTTGTGATTAGGGGTATTTTAATATATTTAAAATAAACTTGATTTTTAACCTATTTTAAATATTTAAATAATTAAAAATCTCTAAAAATCACAAAAATAATAAAACTCATGAAAATATTCTAAACTTCTTCCTAATCACTTAGGAACAATTAGAATGTTTTTCCTGATTTTTTAAATAAAGATTAAAAAAGATTTTTAAAGGCTAAAAAATGAGTTTTCATTAAAATAATTCCAATAAATCAAATAAAATTAGAAAAATATAAATCTTCTCCTCTGAGTCTTCCTTACAATTATGAGCACTTAAGAAAAATAAAAATTATTTTAAAATAAATAGTTCATTTTTTAGCTATATTTTGAATTAAAAAAATAATTAAAATGATTAACAATTTCAAAAATATGAAAAAAGTTTAAAATGTTCCTAATTACTTCCTAGTCATTTGGGATTCATTAGAATATTTTTCCTAATTTTTCTAAGTTAAATATACAATTTTAAAGGCTAAAAAATGTATTTTCTTTAATATTATACTAAAATGATTATAATAAATAAATTAAAAATCACAAAAATGAAAAGTTTATTTCTCTAACTTCTCTAGACTTAGAGAAATTTAATAAAAATAAAAGTAATTTTTTGTAATTAAAACATATTTTCTATTTATTTAAATCACTAAAATTAATAAATAATTATAATAATTAAAATATAATTAGAAAAATCATAAAATTTTGCTTAAGTGGCCCTCTGACCTAGGTGAACCTCCAATAATTTTACCATGAAGAAAAATTTTACTTTGTTTAAATAAATAAATTAATATTGAAAATCCTATTTTTAAGTTAAAATAAATATTTTTAAAAAGATAAGTTAATAAATTTCTAAATTATTAAAATTTGGAAGTTTATTAAAATAAAATGAATCTAGGACTTAGGGGTATGACTTTTGAAGTCAATAATTAATCAATTTAATATCCCTATTTTTATGTTCAAATAAAATTCAAATGCTGAATCATGATCACCTAAAGCTTGATTTTTTCAAAGCTAATTAAGACACTCACTTAGGTCTTAAGGGCTTAGTAGTGACTTAGGTTAAATCAAGTTTCATTTAAATGAGGATTAGAAAAGTAAATAGCTTTGAAAATTAAAACATTTTTCAAACACTACAAGTCCAATTAAGGTTAAAATTTGGTTAAGTGTCCCAACAACAATAACTTGCATCTTTAAGGGTCTTCACCCACATAATTCTTAAATTGAATCACAAGTGATAATTAACCTATTCTTAGGGATAATTGAGACATCAATGTTCCTGAGCATTAAAGGTATTTACATGATGACTTATTAAGCAACATAATAAGTTTAAAAGAACTCGAGATTTTCCACCAGGCAGTGAGAGAATATCACAGACCTGCTTCTTCCTTTAGACTGCTTCTTTCTCCAGATCTATTGGATACCTCGGAGATCTACTCAACTTAATATGTTTTTCTTAACAAAATTGTCCTTAACTAAACTCTTAAGGTCCCTCCAAGATATGACATAGGGTTAGGAAAACTGCCAAAACTTTACTTTTTCTGCTCTCCATAAATGCCTTAACATGCATTTTAAGTTTCAGGTGGTGGAACGAGAAGACTCGCCAGGTACGCTTTTACAGTTTTCAGGGTTGTTATTCTTGTACTTTCATAATGTACAAATTCACCACCACAACATTCAAAATATAAAACAACTCAAAATTTAATCACAAACATCACATAAAACTACAACTTCAACTAAATTAAGACTTCTCTATCGGATGATCGGGAGTTCCTCGGAGGAGGTAACCTATGGTTGCTAACAAGGATTACCACGGTCTAAATAAAATTATGAAACTCATTAAGTTGAGTTTAGTAAGTTCATTTGGACTAAGTGAATCCAATAAAAAATAGTGATGTCGGAACGAGAGAACCGTAGGATACTAACCAGTGTCGCTTAAATCAACTTTAATATTTGTCTTCCCTAGCTAAACCAATCTTTTTTCCTTAGACTTAAATAACAAAGCCAAAAGAATTCGAGGTTGCTTGCTTATGCAACGTAGATCCTCACCTTATCTTTAGGCATTTGCATAGCCCTGCTATACAATATAAGGCCTAACTCGTCTTAGGACTCCGAGGTTGTTGTTTGTCACGACCTAAATCCTCACATCTTCTAGGCCATTCGTGTGATCATTTCACACGAATGTAAGCCCTAACTAATGAAATTGGCAGGATGAAACATCTAAACATTTCTCCTCAAAATTGAAGCCAAACATTAGGATAGCTTGGGAAGTCACCGAAGTTCTCCTCTGGATCCGTGACATCCCCTAGTTCTTCCTCCTTTGGATTCTATAAAAAAAATGTTCCAAATTTGAACCAATCCCCTTGCACACCTCTATGTCCGATTTCGTTGAAGAGTCCCACCCTTTGAAATTCCTTGAAGGTAATATTTCTTGATTTTTATCGAGAGTTTTCTTAAGTGACTTTAGTCATTTAAGATGTAATTAACTATAGGGGCTTGCCCTTATAGGAATTTTGACTTCTTTGAAGATAATATTTTCTGATTTTTATCGAGAGTTTTCTTTGGTGACTTCGGTTATCTAAGATGTAATTATCTATAGAGGCTTGCCCTTATAGGAAGCTTTTCCGAACTCAGCTTAATATAAACCTATTTAAATATTCATATTAAATAGGGGAACTTGTTGGCAAATAAAATGGTTTTTATAGACCAAACGAATGTTATAGATTTCTTAGTTTATTTGATCAAGCCTCATCCTTAGGTCTTGTGTTTATCCTTCGGGATAGATACAAGATTTGAGGTACAAAGTTCTTTCATTTAAATTATAAAAAATATGATGTCAGTTTAATTTCATATTTTTCTAAAACTAAATATATATGTAAATTAAAATGTCCTTCCGAAGCGGGCGACGAGATTTCGATTCTGGTGACCGACAGCTTCTTACGGGCAACTCCCCACTAACCTAAAAATAGCGCCGACAACCCCCCTCATTTCCCTCCACTTCCCTCATTTCTCTCTACTTCCACTCTCTCTCCAATTTCTCACCATCCTCTCCTATCAAAACTTCTCTTCCCCCACTAATTTTCCCTTCGTTCCCTCTTCTCCCCTCTTCAAACCAAGAAAAACATCAAGGAAAACTAAGGAGATTAAAGCAAGGAAGAGCATCAACATAAAGATGGTAATTTTGTACACTTGTTATCTCCAATTTTGCATGAAACAAAAAATAAAATTTGTTTTCTTTTCTTTCTAATTTTATTTTGCATTAAGTTAACTATGGAAATTATTTTCTTTTCTTTCCAACAAATTTTTCGCATGAAGTAAACCATGGAAATTGCTCTCATTACTTTCAATTTTTTTGCATGATGGGGCTTTTGCTCCTTTTGCCTTATAATATATATTGGCTATCTTTTCCCCTCCTTTTCTTCATAGCTGAAACCCTACACCACTAAAATCATAATGGATGAAACCTTAGGCCACTCCTTGGATAGATATCCCCTATTCTTAGGCTTATTAAGTGATTCTTATTTTTTCTTTCACGGGGGCAATCACCGAGACTCACTACTGGGATGATTTGTGATGTATTCTTCATGGAACTTATTGCTACTAGGTTCAAAACTACCTCAATATCTTTATCCAATTAAACTTTGGAGACTAAGATTTATGATATGGAAGTATTATGGGTTGTTCGTGATATTTCTTACTGATGGAAGTTTTTGGGGTCATTGTCGGCCTTACTAATCGAATTTGAGTTCCTTGAGTGTTGGCTATCTTCCAAAGCACATGAATTCTTTGAGTTTCCCAAGTTTTGATTTGACCTAGAAACATGTTAGAAAAATTTATGTAATTTTTATCGTAGTGAACGTATAGAATTCTAGAAAGGAAAACACATTTTCAATGCAAAGCTGGGTGTCAGCTGAGGTAGTGGATCTGATTCTCTTACTGGCATCTCATGATGGGGGATGCACCTTGGCTTAGTTTCTTTCACTCCAACCTCAACAATTTGGAGCCGATAGAGTTTCACGTTGGGGCCTATGCCTAGTTCAACACCTATCAACCGACATCAGTTGAGCTTTGTCAAGTTGTTGTTGGTCAGTTTTTTGCAAGAGTGATTCCCGACTGTGAGGAGCCGACTATATGTTTTTATGTGGTTCTTGACTTTGAGTCAAAACCTCTCGGAAAGTGACAAAAATGTGATTTTTTTGGCTACAAGATCTGTTTTTGCATAAACTCTTTGGCGTATACCATGTTAGAAGTGTCTCTATTGCAGGTTTTTTCTTGCTTGGTGTTGCTCTTCTTATTGCTAGTGGTATGCTCCACTCTCCATGCACCTTTCAGGATGTTGAATCCAAATTTATCTAGAAGACATGCCCAAATGAATCGAGCATTTAAACCAAGTGAAAAGGAGAGAGAGGGTGAGAGAGAGAGAGAGAGATAGAGAGAGAGAGAGAGAAGTGGCAATGAGTGCGCAACAACTTGTCCCTTCGAGGAAAATGGGTTATTTCTGAGCTCTTTTGACCCTTTTTAGATAATCAAATATTTATGGTATATGGAGAGGGTTAAAAGCCTAAAGTCCATTTTAGTAAGAAGATACATGAGAGAATAGAGAGACCAAAAAAGTCCTATTACAAGAAATGACCCCTTTATTTGTTGGAGAGGGTGAGAAATGAAGAAAAAATAAGTTTATAACCCCACTTTATGGGGGGTTGTATAGGTTACTATAGTAAATACCTGTGGATCTAGGGTCGTGTTGTTTTCTAACTTGGTCGACTAGGACCAAAAGAGCTAAATTGATGAGTGGTGTCAATCGAACTTCTGGATGGGGAACTTTTGTCGATCGACCTTCAAGTATTGAAGACTAAGAAGATTTATGAAGATAGCCGGGTAGATGGGTCTGCCCGTTTGATGTTAGTAGCCGATTATCGGTCCTTGTTTCCTATTGATAGAATTCTTGTTGGTTGAGTAGGCTAGTGCCCTCTAGCAGAGGGTGTCTTCTAGGTGTATGTTGTTCGACTGACTTGGGTGAATACTGGCTAGAATGAGCCAGTTGGTTTTCTTGGGTACTCGAATCACATTTTGGCTGGTCCAGCTCTATCATGTCATTCTTTTCTTCGACTTTAAGATTGACTCGAGATTCGTGCTAATACATTTTTCAGTAGAATATTGTTAACTAATTTTTTTAATATGCATGTATGCTAGCCAAACACGGTAATATTATAATTATAATGCATATGATTTTTTTATACCTGCTTTTGTCAAGTAATGGAGTTATTAGACTATACATCTTGAACGCTAATAATATCAAATAAGAATTTAATATTGTGTTTGACAATAAAACTTATGTCTGCATATGATAAATATATGGTTAGTTCTATCGAGAGGCATGGAGATTTAACTACTAAAAAAAATATTGTTGACTATAAAGCATAGATTAAGGCTACATACGACTCAAGGAAAATTTCTAGTGTACAAATAGAAACTCAATGATATGATAAACTTATGTTATCATGAAATAGCCTTGAAAAAATTGCTATTACAATAACATTAGTGCTATAAAAAACTCTTCACAAAGTTATTGCTAAGAAAAAAAAATTAGTAATACTACTATTTCTTGATTTTCAATTCACA
>NW_018164456.1:44095-50098 GCF_001263595.1 Phalaenopsis equestris
AATTTAAGTGATTTAGCATAGAAAAAAATATATTTTTTAATTATATTCATGTGTCCAACATATCAAATGAATTTAACCTTAATTAAACCAAATATAATTTTTGATTTAATATATCTGAATTTATTGATTTAGTAAATCCTATTTAACTTAAATCCTACTTGCAGCCAAACACCCCTTAAGGGGACTGTCTGTTTGGAAAATAAATCAGCAAATTTGATAAATCTGAATTTCATGGATTAAGGCCTATTAAATCCTACTATTGGGCTGATTTAGTTGCAGTTGTTTGAAGAATTATAATTTTATTTTATTTTTAAAAAATTAGACCGTAGTTGTTTTACAACTACCATACTTTAGCAATCCATATTAAAAAAGAGTTATCTATCATATAAATTTCTAAAAAACAACAAGCAATTAGTTTTCAAAACAAAACTTTGGTGGCAATCTTAAAAGCAAAGCAGACAGAAAGTTATCCCAAATGGACATTTAGTGAACCAGGAAACTCACGCGTCGCATCAAAACAAGGGTGCGGAGTTACATTCCTCAATTGTTTTGTCTCGATCCCGTAATTTGCTTCTCAGCAAGCTCTGGCAACCCGAGGGCTCGGTCACGAAGGCAATGGTTTTGGGCGAAACCCAGAGAGGGGGAGGAACGTAAGTGAGGGTTTTGGGGCGAAGAGAGATAAAGGGATAGCAGCATTTAGATACATACCACCAATTCTTATGCTTTGAGGTATCTAAAATCTAACTCCATTTTTTTCTGTTTTAACATATCTAAATCTAAATTTTAATTTTTATATTTATATCACATAGATATTTCATATCACAGCAAATATAAAATCAAACTTTGAGTTTTAGATACATGCATATGATTTTTTTTAATATGCATGTATGCTAGCCAAACATGGTAATATTATAATCATAATGCATATGATTTTTTTATACCTGCTTTTTCCAAGTAATGGAGTTGTTAGACTATACATCTTGAACGCTAATAATATCAAATAAGAAGTTAATATTATGTTTGACAATAAAACTTATGTCTGCATATGATAAATATATGGTTAGTTCTATCGAGAGGCATGGAGATTTAACTACTAAAAAAAATATTGTTGACTATAAAGCATAGATTAAGGCTACATACGACTCAAGGAAAATTTCTAGTGTACAAATAGAAACTCAATGATATGATAAACTTATGTTATCATGAAATAGCCTTGAAAAAATTGCTATTACAATAACATTAGTGCTATAAAAAACTCTTCACAAAGTTATTGCTAAGAAAAAAAAATTAGTAATACTACTATTTCTTGATTTTCAATTCACAATAGAGCATTTCTTGAGCAATCATGTTTCTAGCATAGTTAGGGCCGCTAGGAATAGGATCCAGTGCCCCTTACATTGCTATATGCCTTGAGGCTACATTTAAATGACTAAGCACTATAACTACCTTGCATCTCCAAAAATATGACTATATGTAATTCACATATTCTGCTTCAAAATTGTGAGACGATCCAAGCCAAATTACGACTCTAATGAATCATAACTTGAGTGAGAGATCCATGTAGTCAAGAAATGTGTAATCATAACTTGAGTGAGAGATCCATGTAGTCAAGAAACATGTAATCTTCTTCCTTATTTTATTTCCTATATGGTAGAAATACCCTCCAATAATTTCCCAAGTACTCTCTTAACCGAAAAAGTCATTTCCCCTTCTGTAAACTGGCTAGCAGTGAAGCCTACTGAATTCTTTTAGGCTACCTTTTGCCAGTTGAAGAAGGAACATATAATAATAACATTTCTCAAGGACTAAATTTACCTGAGTAAGGTTTTTCCATGCTAGGTTTAACCTAGACAAAGCCTACCCATCAATCTATTGTTGTAAACTTAGAGAAAAGTTCGAGCCTCCACGAAACATTTATAGCGAGCAACGACCTGCTTCCTTAGAACTAGTTTTAGTTTGACAACCTTAATAGCTACTTTCAATCATAATCACAAAATTTGATTAAAAAACAATTATTCAACATTTACATACATTGCACGCAATATTTACAGATTTACATATCTCACAACAATACTTTCAAATTCTTTCGTATCACATCTAAAATAGCACTAATCACCACCTTTTAATAAGCAAATCCATCTTTTCATGCATAAATAAAATGTTATATGTAAAAATATTAAAATTTAGGTGTGATATACATAAATCCATAAGAACTGTGTGCTATGCATGCAAATTATCTTAAATTCCAAAATTCCACCTCAGTTGCCTCTGTCTTTATGAAGCTAATATAATAATTAAAAATAAGAAACAGTATGATGCACAGTCTTGTCCAAATAATAAAACAAGAAAAAATTCTTGTAAAACCTATCTTTCTATATCTAACCTTATCTTTTTAAATCAATTGTTTTTTAAATCTGCTGGTGGAGCCCTTTCTCTTCACCATAACTTTCTGAAGTCTATAAATCAACTTCTTCTATCCAGCCCCTCAGAACACATTAATCAATGGCGAGCAAACTACAGTTCCAAATCAAGGCTGATAAAGTTAATATCGAAGTTCTATGGCAGGCGTTGACCAAAGACAAATTTGAAGTGATAGAAAAAGCTGCTCCCGGCCTACTAAGTGAATCACATATACTTGAAGATAATGGTCATGGATATATTGTTCTTGGCTCAATCGTACATGTTAGTTTTGGCCCTGGTGAACTCCTCTGCTCTTTAACTTTATAATTAATTTCATATCATCATTGTTATACTACTACAAAATAACAAAAAAATGGAGAGGAGAGAACATTTTGTAAATAGTGATTTCAATTTTGTAAGAGGATTATGAGCTGATGAATCTAGTGAATGCAATTTTGTAAGAAATTTACTTAGCACATAATTCTTATGTATTTATATATCTAACACATAAATTCTGATAAACCTATATATGAGAAGGTGCAATACACCTTTAAACAGTTTTTAATAGTGGTTTTTTGATATAATCTTAATGATTATGGCGCTAAACATATTAATATGGGAGTTGAGGTGTTAACTATATAAATACATAAGAGTTGTGTGGTATGTATGCAATTTTTTTTTATGGTAAGTAGTAATTATATTCATTGTTTGGCAATGCTTTCTTCTATCGCTTTTGCATGTATTTTTTAGATAGACCAAATCTTACACCCTTGAAGGAGAAGGTGGTTGAATTGGATGAAGCTAATCATGTATTGAGCTTCCAAGGAATAGAAGGAGGATTTATGAAGCCAGCGTTTGCTTGCTTGGTTACTTCTTTCAAGCTTGATTGTATAGGAGAAGGCAATACTATGATCAGCACAACTGTTACTTATGATTTAGAGAAGAACATTGATGGAACTGAGGTTTTGGAGGAGCTTTCCAAGATGTTAAAGCATTACCTCAACTGTGTTGTGAGTTATTTGCAGAAAAATAATGCCTGATCAGGAGAAAATCCATGCTTGCTTGCTTGTGCTAAGGATTTATGTCTCTTTTTCTTATTATTAAATGTGTTGAATAATAAAAATGTAATGGTTGTTTTCTATTTGTAAGTGGGGCATGCTGGTCTCTAAAAATGTTAAGAGCCTTGATTGGATTATGTGCTTCTGTTAATCATTTAAGTTACTTGTTAAACATCACTAATTTATGTACTATCATTTTATACAATATGGTGAAAAATAATAAACTAGCATCATCTTGCCAAGAAATTTGATTTATAATTTTTTTTAGTTTGAACTTATTAAAGTGTGGTTAATTATCATTGATTTTAATCAATATTTTTACTGAGAATTGTTTATATTTAAATTTTAATATTTATAATGTTGAATCCAAATCTATTTTGGAGACAAACCCAATGAATGGAGCGTAGGAGACAATAGAGAGAGAGAGAGAGAGAGAGAGCGGTAACTAACAGTAGACACGCGTAAACAATATTCAAAAAATGACCTCCTATTTGTAGGCTTAGGGGGGAGGGTAAAGGCTTAAGACTACATTTGTGCACCCTTT
Source organism: Phalaenopsis equestris (assembly GCF_001263595.1). NCBI lineage: Eukaryota > Viridiplantae > Streptophyta > Magnoliopsida > Asparagales > Orchidaceae > Phalaenopsis > Phalaenopsis equestris. The sequence goes on from NW_018164456.1 coordinate 48,098, forward strand.
TATTGGAATAATGGGGGTTATTTTAATGTTTTACACATATCGTAACTGATTGGTCTACTTTAGGCCGATTGGTTCAGTTGAAGTCTTCTCAAGAACAGGAGCTACATTGTGAATGATCTGATCCATCCTGGATCTTGTCGGACAAATTCCATCATTGTGGTCCAAGTGGATGATAACTAGTCGATAGATCTTTCCCTCTATCGATGACGTGTTTTGCCATTGGATTTCTCCAAGATTCATGCTACCATATTTTTTTTATATACATATTTTGTTTTTTGATTTTCTTGCTTCTTGAAAGTTGCGATACAAAAAAATAATTGAATCTTTTCATAATACAAAAATATAAAAAGATGAATCTAATTTATGACAATATAATTGCTCAATAAATGACTTCCGTAGATTTTAGTGTTCAAGGTTGCTATAAGTAGACTGGGAGGGGCTCCGAGCTACGTTCATCTTCCTTTCTTTCTCTCCCTATGATGTACTTACTTTTTTTGTCTGACCCTTCAGTGATGGCAAGGAAACATCTCACGACAGGGACGCGCTAATTTGGGCCCTCGAGGGTAAGAGAGCTAAGGCTCGAAAGGAAGGGGAGGTGAAGAAAAGATAGACATAAAATATGCTTGTCGGGGAAACAAGTAAGAAGAAAGTGGCGAAGAAAAAGAAAGCTACCAACCAGAGAGATCAGATGAGATTCTCTGATTTGCTCATCGGGTCATAATAGAAGAAGCTTCATAAATAGTTCGAGAGACGACTAGTTGATCCCCCTTCATAACTCTCACTTCCTACTGATGATTCTGTGGTTGTCGTTAAGGCACCCGTTCAACATGTTCCTGAAGAGTTGAACCCTCTGGTCATCGAGGTTAGAATGACAACTAGAAGCAACTTGTTCCCCAAACTACCAAGAGGCAAACTTCCCCTTCCGGTCGAGGGAAAGAAGAAGACTGGTGAGGGTGCAGTGTCTTTTACAACATCCAAGTCAAATAGAATTGTGAGTATGGGGCTTTTGTTCTACTTTTAAATTAGGGTTTTCCCCTTTATGATACCTTTTGATACAACCATAGAAATCCTGAAAATCAGCCATCTTTCATCAAATCTTGCTACTGATCATGTTCCTTTGCACACCGCCTTAGTGAGATGGAGGTATAATTTACCCAAGTCATGGCACTGTAAATCTGCAATGGGGGAACAATCTGACAGCGACTTTATCTATGCTTAAAAATACAAGAATTTGATAGTGCTGCTAGAAGATTTAAATCCCCGGCAACGGCGCCAAAAACTTGACGGCTGTTATAGATTTGATAAAGATGTGTATAAAATATTCAATAATTGTAAAGTTACACTTATCAATGCAAGTATACATATCGCTCAAGTAATACATTACTCTAATGGAGTCCTGAATATCGATCCCACAGGGACTAATATTAGAGGTTACGAACTAAGATTTAAAAATTCAATACTTAATCACAACAATATAGTTCAAATTGCATATTTGTCACTAATAAGCAATTAAAATAAAAATATAATTTTAATAAACTCTTAATTAACTAATTCAACTAATAAAGTTTCTAATGTGATGTTCAATATATAAAAAAGCATTATTCTCCATGTCAAGAAATTTAAGTGAATGGATAAAGTGAATCAGTTCAAATTGTATTGTGCCAAATGGGAGCATACCTATTCCTTACCCTTTGATCCATGCATAAATAACATTGACTAATCCTATATTTGGTTACTGAATCTGCGGCTAGGCTGGGAGGATAACGGCTCTCAATTTGGAGCTCCAATGTTCCCCTTGCCTGAGGGCTAACATCTACACTTCAACACCCAAACGATAGGACTGTATTGAGGATTTTAGTCTGTCACTCTCAAATCTCCAATTGTACGCCTGATAATTTTATTTTTCTATTTATTTGCACCCAACTTTCAAGTACTTTGACCTCCCTAAATCTTGGATGTAAACTTCACTTTAGTTGTAAAACTCAACATATTTTAACAAAT
>NW_018164456.1:51463-52176 GCF_001263595.1 Phalaenopsis equestris
TTCACCTCTCCTCTCCCTCCTCTATGATGGATCTAAAGTTTTTGCAAGAAACCAATGGTTTGATTGCCACCACCAAAATTTTCGTATTGTAGGCAAGCAAGGTTAAAGAAATTCATGGCTTGTAGATTTTCAGTCTCTTGATTCGACTTCAATCGGCAACGAGCAATGAGCGGGCTACAAATAGGTTTGGTGATGACCCAGTCTTATATAAGGACTTGTTCAGGCAAGGTCTTCGGTTGTTGTTGTGCAAGGAACATCTGTCAATCTTCAACAGGTATGGGGTCCTTCTAGCACAGGTTCTCCCAAATTCCATGGCAGGGATTATGGCATTCGTTCTCTTCTACTGGAGGATGAAGATCTTGTGGATAATTGAGCCGATTAACCATTTTCTCATTGATGATCGGTCATGACGTATATGTTCAGTTCACTATAGGTTACAAGGTCCAACTGCTGGGGCTTTAGAATAAAATTAAGGATTCACAATCCAATTTTTTTATCACTTCGTGCTCAAGCAGTTGGAGAACTCGTGCTCTTCCAATAGAGTGCGAAGTTAAGAAGGTGAAGTTCTATTCGGCCACCTCCAAGCTCATGGGGCGCTAATCAAGGGCCAGTGCCTCTCCTTATTTCAGAACTTAGAAGTTAAGCTGCTCAACTGCATGATTCAGTCTGACGGTGACAATATATGACCGAGGGGTTATGGAAAACCTCTGACA
>NW_018164456.1:52276-53112 GCF_001263595.1 Phalaenopsis equestris
CTTCTCTTGGGTTCAGGCACAAATCAGGTGAGCCGATCATTTTAAGCTTGGAGTGGGGTGTTATACTAGAGGTTGCTTCGCGAAGGCTTTATCTGAGGTGAAGCTAACCATGTAAAGTTCTTCCTCCATAGTATATTTTTAAGAGGCTTTGCCTTTTTAAGCTGAAACCTACATTTCATGTAAATAAAATAATTTTTGATGTTGTAAATTGTAAATAAAACCTCTTACTTTGGGCTTTTTTGTCACCCCTCCTCTACCTCCTCCATGATGGATCTAAAGTTTTTGCTAGAAACCAATGGTTTGATTGCCACCACCAAAATTTTCGTATTGTAGGCAAGCAAGGTTAAAGAAATTCATGGCTTGTAGATTTTCAGTCTCTTGATTCGACTTCAATCGGCAACGAGCAATGAGCGGGCTACAAATAGGTTTGGTGATGACCCAGTCTTATATAAGGACTTGTTCAGGCAAGGTCTTCGGTTGTTGTTGTGCAAGGAACATCTGTCAATCTTCAACAGGTATGGGGTCCTTCTAGCACAGGTTCTCCCAAATTCCATGGCAGGGATTATGGCATTCGTTCTCTTCTACTGGAGGATGAAGATCTTGTGGATAATTGAGCCGATTAACCATTTTCTCATTGATGATCGGTCATGACGTATATGTTCAGTTCACTATAGATTACAAGGTCCAACTACTGGGGCTTTAGAATAAAATTAAGGATTCACAATCCAATTTTTTGATCACTTCGTGCTCAAGCAGTTGGAGAACTCGTGCTCTTCCAATAGAGTGCGAAGTTAAGAAGGTGAAGTTCTATTCGGCCACCTCCAAGCTCATGGGGC
>NW_018164456.1:53212-60849 GCF_001263595.1 Phalaenopsis equestris
TCATTGCTTACAGATAAAGCTCCATCAAAGTACATCTCCCATCATTAAACATTGAGATTCTCTACGCTCATCACTTGTTCATCCAACAATTCTTTGTTGAGGGGAGACTCAACTGGCAATGGGTGTGCTACAAGAGAATCTGTTAAAATTTGCCCCTTGAAGGCACGAAGAGGTATGCATGTTATATTAAATTACAATAAAATTATCAACCACCTTGCTAACCTTCCAAAAAGTGTCGGTCAGATCATCAAGTATTGCAATGGATTAAACTTAGAGATAAGGCTGACCTCATGAGAAAGCGTATAATGTCTGAGCTTTTGGGTGGCACAGATTAAAGCTAAACAATACTTCTCAATGGGAGAATTGTTTACCTCTACAGGTATCACACGACGACTTAAGTAGTAAAGGGCATTTTCTTTCTCCTCTTCATTGATCTAAGCTGACAGGGCTCTGAGGGAGTCGTTTAAACCTGCGGTTTAAAGTGTCAAAAGTCTACCCGAGACTGTCTCCGCTAATACAAGGGGTGTCATTAAGTATTCCTTAATACTTTTAAAGGCTCATTGACATTTTTCATCCCAAGTAAACTTTGCTTCTTTTTTCATCAATGCAAAAAAGGTTATGACCGTCCCGACAAATTAGATATAAATTGTCTTAAATATACCAATTTCCCTGAAAAGGAACACCTTTTTTTCAAGGTTTTGGGGGCAACATTTTTAAGATAGCTTTAATCTTATCTAGATTCATTTTAACTCCATGGTGACGAACTACAAATCTTAAAAACTTTTCGGAGGTGACTATAAAGGCGCACTTTAAAGGATTCATTTTAAGATTAAATTATTGTGACCGTTCAAAGACAATCCTCAAATCATACACGTGGTCTTCCCTTTGTTTACTCTTAATGAACAAATCATCCATGTAACCTTCAACCTAATTGTGAATGAGGTCGTCAAAGATTCTCTTCATAGTTCATTGATACGTTGCTCCAACATTCTTTAATTTGAAATGCATCACTGTATAACAGTGTATTCCAATTGATGTTCTGAGGGTTGTTAGTGTTGAATATTCTGTTGTCATCTTGATTTGGTTGTACTCAGATGATCTATCCATGAATGAGAAAATTTCATAAGATGATGCATTATCTACCATTACTTCTGGGATCAATTATAGGAACTCATTCTTGGGGCATGCTTTGTTCAAGTCTCTGAACTCAACGCAGATCATTATCCATTCATTCTTCTTTTTGACTAGTACTATGTTTAACAACCATGTCAGATGTTGTTCTTCTCTTATAAATTTAGTATCTATTAGCTTCTTGACCTCGGCGGCAACTTGTTATTCGATCTCGAGACGCATCCTCTTGACAACTTGTTTGACCGAGGTCATAGTCGGATCTACTCCGAGCCTATGAACTATAACCTCTAGGTCTGAGCTAGGCATCTCATCATAGTTCAAGGCAAAAAAGTCTTTGAATTTTTTTAATAACTTAACTAATTATGTAGATTCCTCATAATTAAGCAGTGAACTAATGAAAGTGGGTCTCAGCTCCTCTTCCATCTCTATATTGATCTCTTATATCAAACTAGGGTAGAGCATCCTCTATCAAGGAGTCTTCAGAGTCCTCTACCATTTTGAGATAGTCTTAATTTGATTCCTTTGTAATAACAAAGCAAAGTTTTGTATCATCGACCAGCCCGGCCATGCCAAACCCAACACCTTCTTTTAAGTTTACAGTTTGATTTTCATTGTTCCATAATTCATCGAAAAGGTGTAACCTATCTTTTAATAATTTATTAGGTAAAAACCATGTTAAAAAAGTTTTTGAACACACATGAAGTACCATCTAACAAACAATCCCATTAATTCAATTTAAGTGTCTTGTTTTTGTTTTTAATTGGTTTCAGAATTAGAAGAAGAGGAATCATGATGAAATTTTATTAGTTTTGTGTCATCACTTTGTACTTCCTTAACCTCCAAACCCTCAACTTTGTGAGAATGAATTGGGGGGTCTATACATAGTGGTTCATTCTATCATATAGTGACACATATTCATCTTTTTATTTGACATAGAGGTTTCCTTTGATTAACTATCATTGCATCCTTCTCGAAATTCTCTTCCTTGGAGCTCTCTTCTAAGTCAATGTTGATAGCTGGGTTCTTTCATTCAAAAATCTTGTTAACTCATCCTCATCCTCGTCCCCAGCCTTGATCTTGGATGCAAGGGCTAAAAGAGTTCCTACCTTCTTGTTATAAAGGAGTGTTAGGAGATTCTTAAACATGTACCTGATGATCTTGTTCTTGTGATCCTTTTGGGGTCTTTGACTTTACTTGTCACAACATCTCTGAAGAAAATTTTCTTTTTTGGGGGAGCGTAGTTGGCGACATCTTCATGAATTTCCATCTCATGTATTGAGAATGGTTGCAAATCCCCCTATATGCGATGCTCTTGACGATCTTCATAATACTTTATACACTTATGCAAACACGAAGGAACCATTTCGCACTCGTGAATCCAAGGTCGATCCAGTAAGGCATTGAATGAATTTTTTGAATCAATGATATGGTATATTGCGGTTGTCACAAGACCACCAATCCTCATTTACAATGTTATTGATCCAAGGGCTCAATCTCCTTTCTGATTAAATCCTCTTAACATCATTTTATCATTTTAAGCTTGTGAGTGTTCATGTCCAAGTACACAAATATCCATAGATTCATTTTGTTAATCGATACTTCTGAATCCACTAACACTCTGGAGAGTGTGAATCTATCAATGTTGACTGAAATGCATAGAGGATGGTTATGGTCAATGGTGTTGAGAAACAAGTCTTCATTTATAAAGGTCACTCCAAACTGTTCTTGTAGCGAATAAATCTCATCTAAGGAGGTATTAATCAATTGTGTCAAGCAAATTTTTGGATCAAGTAAAGCCTTGATCAATGTTTCTCTCATCTCCTTTCACAAGATCAAAACATCGTAGATGTTTAGTTTGGCAAGTAACTTTCGAATATAGGCTAATGCATTACAATCCACTTTGTTGTTCATCCTTCCAGCTTCATCTCAAACAGGTACTTATTCTGTTGATGGAATTAGCTCTTCTTGAATGACAAATTTTTTTTCCTTATCTTTTGGAGCTATTCTCATGGGTAACACTTTGTTGCTTCTTAAAATTATTTATGTTATTTCTTCTATTTTTTGAATCAACCCTAGAGATATCTCTTCTGGGGCTATGGTTGGCTCTTCTGGTATTGCCACTGAATGTGAGAGTTCCAAGTAAATTGCAATTAGTGTCCCTTAAAGATGGGTGCCTCACTTCTCGAGTTGTCGTAGCCCGTGTCGTTAGTGTCTTAGTCATGTTGACAAGTGCATTAGGATTTTGTATGATTTGAGGACTGTCATAGGCATTAAAGTTTGAATTAGATTGGCTGTCAGTTACGTTACCACTAGAGATAGTTAAAACGTAGCCAAAATCATAACCATTTGCATTAGAAGATCCCAAAGGAACATATACATAATCATGCAGAGTCTACCCCGAATCCAAAAAAAATCAATCTAGAATAAGCAGCTCCTGCTCTACTCTTTGCATCATCAATCTTCACATCTTTGATGATCTCCTTCGTCTCTTGTTATTGTTTCTTCGATGTGATCAATAATGCTAACTTAGCAGGCTCCGGGCTTTGAAGAGAGGCTTGTACTGAAGAAATCTTGATATGGTCCAAAATATTCTTTGAGGATTTTATCTAAGCTGTGCTCCATCCATCATCAGTCATGTAGGGACCCATTGGAACAATTGGATCAGCCATAATCATATTGATGGAACCTTTCTCAGGTTCTTTCAGATATTCTTTTGGGGTGTTTCCATTCTTAAAGCTCCTCTTAAGTCAGTTTTTAAAGCTGAAGCAATCTTCTATGGTATGCCCTATCAACTTGTGGTATGGGCAGTATCTGGGGTGATCTTTCTTATCGACTTGTTATGGTTTTTTTTTGGGTCAGGTAACTTGAATTCTGACTTCTTAATCAAATTTCAAAACAACTTTCTCGCTACTTCATCCTTGAAAGAGTATACTCTATTCAATTAATCGACCATGGATGGATTTTTCCTTCCATCCATCTAGTAGAGTCCCTGTTGGTAAGGCGACCATACGCTAACTGTCTTGCTAGTTATGTTGTTGATTGTACTGTTGAGGGTGTTGATAAATCTGTTGAGGTTGCTAGCCTGAATCTGCATCGGCTGCTTGCCTTTATATACTTGTTTCCGTTCGTTTTTCTCTCTTTTATTTTAGAAGGAGTCGCCAACTTGTCTATCATCATATACTTCCCGTATTCGAATAAATATCCCTTCCGAATCAGATCAGTGATTCGAAGAGGAGAGGAATCAAATAAGAAAGAACATACGACAAAGTGACAAATAAGAGAAAACACAAAATGTGGAGAGCCTACACGCGGGATAGGTTAAGAGTGTCCGCCCAAACAAGATTAGGCGAAAGCACCCTAAACTGATATCCGCAAAAAAATACCTGCGTAGACTACCCAAAACCAAAGAGTCATGTGTAGGAGCCTGTTCTGGGGTCAAGAGCACTCCCAAGGGGACACATCTAACTTAGTTAATTACATCTTGGGGGGTACCCAACAATACTCTCGATAAAAGTAGTTTCACTTGGATTATCATGCACCTGGGGCATAGGTAATCAAAGGAAGGTCATTCCGTGTGAGAACAGTCTCGGTGCTTCAAAGCTCGTTCTAAACTATCGGGCAGAGAGTGAGTCTCTCACATCCCGAATGGGTAGCTGCTCATAGGCACACGGGTCCCATGGAATAACCTAAATCATTTTGACGGGGGATATCCCGACACGTCAAAGAACGTCCGGGCCAAAGGACAGAGGAAAAATCGTCGTATCCCAAATGAGCGACAGCTCATCGACATCTGGTCGTCAAGGTGATATCAACGAAGTCAAGGAGTGACAGGGCTCGAAGGAGCTCAATAAGAGGAAGGTGGAGTGATCCTAAAATGTAGAGGTAACTGGGTTGGGGTGCCACACGCCACACATCATACACAGCTACTAGGACCCTAAGTCTACCTGGTCGTGAAGGTAGTCGACCCAACATGTCCTGAGATCTCTGGTCAGCAATCTGTGAATTACGTCGTCCATGGGAACCTCAGTAGCCCTAAGGTCAAAGAAAGGAAATTTTATCCTATGACTAAAAGCTGGAGCTCCAAGAGGTGGGACTTATACTTGCCGAAGTGGCAAGGATGCCTCAGGAAAGAAAAAAAAGTGCAGGTTCAGCTACAAAGCTGGAAACACTCCAAACAAAAAGACTTACAACCTGTCTGGGTCAGGGAGCCTTCTAACACCCTAGGCGCACCAGGCAATCACCTAAAAAAGGTATGCTGGGTCAGTCAGGTTGAAGAAGCACAGGGGATCCTCCTCGGGACAAGCAAATATGAATGCAATTATCTAGAGCGGCACTTAAGTGTGGAGGCCCTATTAACATATGCAGGAAAGTAAAATTGTAATTTTTAAATTCTGAATATTTTAATCTTAGAATTTAATTATCTTCAATAATTTTATTTAGGATTTTTACGTAGAAAAATTAGGATTTTAAGTCCTAATGAGCCTATGTTTCATCGTTAAATCCCAGATAAACAACAGAAAGAAACAAGGAAAACACATGCAAGTGCAGATAAATCCCAGATAAACAACAGAAAGAAACAAGAAAAACACATGCAAGTGCAGACATGCAACATGATGCAAAAAATAAAACAAGTCAAATCAAAATAATAAACAGGCCGGTGCCGCTGGGTCAGCAACATATCCAAAAAAAAAGACGGCCAAACTCCACATATACATGTCCGGTCCTAATTTTATACATCAATATAAAATGTAAAATTAAGATAAGAGGCATGAGCATCTGCTCTTGGTCCCTCCACGTAGTTTCCAAGCGAAATGTCTTGGAACCCATGCCCGTATCTTATTTCTGCTACAGGACTTTCCTAGTCTCTAAAAGTACATAGGAAAAAAGAAAAAGAATCAATCCTGCATGAAAACAAGTGTCAGAGGTAAAGCTTGCCAGCGAAAAAACTCACATGCAAATAATGTATCTTAAACCATGCCTTAAAAGCAAGGGAGCTAAATAACACCTACAAGCAAAAGGGTTAGAAATCATTACTTGCTTCCCCATAGCGGTACCTGTGTGTGTGCCTATAAGTAGGCATGGCTAGCTGCAGAAAAACGCCCTAACACACTACCATACATATGCAGCATGCAATCACACCACAAGCATAATGCAAAAGAAAGACACCTGGCTATGGTAACCAATCTAATAAAGAACAATAGCCAGACATCAAAAAGACTACCTAGCACCCTAAATCCTAGCCTAGCACACCATCTAACAAAAAGTGCATCAACCTATTATCTAAGTGCGAGGTATGTCTGGGTATAGTACGACTTTGACGGGGTCGCCATGCCGACCCCATCCTAAAGATCCGAAGGATCTAAAGGGGGGCAGGAAGGCGGGGGACATTATTAAATCTTTAGCACAGTCATACTCGTGTCAATCCCGATGACTTAACTCACATTGCTCACCGGGATCAACCCAGCAAGCAAATCTCATTAAGGCATCGCGAACAACTCGGGGTCACTCTCCTAATGAGGCTGACTCGCTACCCATCCAAACATGCAAATGCAAATATAGATAGTCACGTGACAGAAGTGATGAGTGTATCTTGGGGAACTAACTTAGTAAAAGATGGGCATACTGTGTAGGCAGCGACCCAAAAAAATTGGTGTGTCGTAGCGGCAGTGACCCGAAAGGTGGGCGTGTCGTAGAGTCAGCGACATGGAAAAAGGTATGCCGATGTGGCAGTGACCAGAAGAGATGAGTGTGCCATGAAGGCAGCAGTCCGAAGAAAGTATGTCATGGCGACAATGATTAAAAGAGATGGGCGTGCCGTGGCAGCAGCGACCCAAGGAAGGAGTGTCAAGGCGGCAATGATCGAAAGAGATGAGCGTGTCATGGTGGCAATAGCCCGACAGAAGTGTGTCGAGGTGACAGTGACCAAAAGGGATGGGCATTCCATGACGGCGGTGACTCGAAAGAGATGTGTCGAGGCGGCAGTGACCAAAAGGGATGGGCATGCTGTGGTGGCAGTGGCCCGAGGAAGGTGTGCTGAGGCGGCAGTGATCGAAAGAGATGAGCGTGTCGTAGCGGCATTGGCCCGAAGAAGTGCAACACAAGCAAATGATAATGATCATGCAAGTTAACACAAACCACATGCAACATGCAAACAAAAAAGCATGTGATATAACACAAAAGCAAACAAACATGCAAGTGATCGGTCGACCGGATCGTGGTGGTCGGTTGAACCAAAGTGATTGGTCGACCAGGCCAGAGCGGTTGGTTGAACCAAAGTGAGATGCTCACTGAGCCGGAGCGGCCTATCGGAGTGAAGTGAAATGCTCGCCGAATCAGGGTGGCTGGTCTAAGCAAAGTAATATGCTCACCAGGCTGCGGTGGTCGATCGGAGCAAAGTGAAATGCTCATCTAGTCGGGGCGGTCGATTGGAGCAAAGTGAAATGCAACATGCACCAAGAAAAAATGCTATATGCAGCAAACTGGACTAGTGTTAATGACCTCGCATA
>NW_018164456.1:60949-65045 GCF_001263595.1 Phalaenopsis equestris
GCCCGCTCTTCTCAAGAATAACCAATAACTAAAGGAGAGGATTTCCTCGATGATCACCAAGGAGGAGCACATCGTGTAACTTTCTCATCAAATTAAAGTTTGCACCTCCCTTGCCATTAAAAGGTTTTTGAAGCACCATCTAGTATACCCAATTTGGTCCAAGATCGAGATGTTTCCTACCCTTATCTCTAACTCTTAGGACTTAGGGATGAACATGACGAGTGGGGAAGAGAATGATGGTGTTAGGGGAGCAGAGGCAGCCAATGAAGAGGATGCTGAGGACGTCAGGGAGTCCTCCAATGTCTAACATTTTGAAGTTTTTCTCTTGGAATAGCTTTCTTATTTAGGAAAATAGATGTAAGCAATTATTTTGGAAAATACATGCAAGCAAATATAACTATGTAAGAAATTATTTTGGAAAATACATGCAAGCAAATATAACTTTTTTTGTGAAAGAAATGAAAATTTCTTTTGTTCATAACTCGATTCCTTAACTAGCATTTTTATTTTTTGGCAGTTTCATTTGTATTGAACCTATTAGTCACTCAGTGCCTGCTCCTTTGAGGTGGTTTTGTCCTTTTATTCAAGTCAGATTTGAGATGAGGCGAGCCCCATTATTTGATTAACTTGCCACTTTTTTAGCAGATCCCTGGGATGATTGGCCTAGTACCCCTAATGGAGCTTTTAGATGAAGGGTGAAAAAATCATTTTTGGGGACAAGCCAGTGTTTTCATTGTGTACTATTAATACTAACCAAAAGATCTTAACATCTCAACCGATCATTTTTGTTTGACCGGGTGGCTTATGCCTCGATCGGTATGTATTCAGAAGGCGCTGAAGCCCAGTTCTTACCTTTCACTTACGTGGGTCCTGATCACTGAGATAGATGTCCCTTCTCTATGAGAGGCAGTTGCCCGAGCTTCTTTTTTCTGAGATGATTTTCATTGTACCCTTCATGGAGCTTTTTGCTATCAGGCAGAAAAGCATCTTTGGTCCTTTTATTAAATCTATGATTTAAGACTTAAGTATGTGGCAAGAAAGGCCCTTCGGTTGTCCTTTGAGGTGTTATTTTCAAATCAAACAATTTTTATCATCTTTTTCGGTTGTATCTTTCTAGAATCGTAGTTCCTCGATTTTGGATAGGTTTTTTTTATGATTCTTTCACACTTTTTATTTCTCAGGTTTCTTGACCTAGGATTTTTAACTTGTAGTTAAAAAAATAATCTCTAGCCTTTTAGGCTTTACTCAAAGAAATTCATAATTACATAAAGAAAACAAAAATATTCTATTAATAATATTGTTACAAAATATGTTCAAGAAAAAACCTCTTTAGATCATCTTTGCTCTAGGTTCAAAGGATTTTGTTTTTTGCATGGATCCTCAACTTGTAGTATCTAGGTCCCACTTATTGGTTGATGATGTAGGGGTTGTTCGTGTTTTGTTGAGCTTGTCAACATCCTGTTCACAAGTAGCGGGGTCTTCTTTCTTCAATATCGAATCCCCATGAGCAAAAGCTTTCCCTTGGACATGCTTGTTATAGTAGCAGACAATTCCTTTTTTAGCTTCTTATTGTTGAAGTGCTATGTTAGCTCTATTTTCTTTTACCAAATCTAGTGCGAGCATCACTCCTTTGCTTTTTACTTCTTGCCACTCTGTCAAATTTCCCTTATCAAAAGCTAAGGTGGTAAGGACCCTTTGACTATGGTAGTTATATTCGATCAACAACATCAATTCTATTTCGTGAGACAAAATGAATAAATTTTGTTCATTTGTCATTGATGGCATCATTCATATCACCCAAAGTACCTAGAGGAGTATATCAGCTCATTTTCCATTGGCTCCATCAACTCTCTTTCTCAGCAGATTCAGAATGATTTTGTTGGTGGCTTCAGCTTGTTCGTTTGTTAGGGGGTGATGTACCAAGGAAATTGTGATATTTATTCCTTGGCTTTTACAAAGATCCCAGACTCCCTTATCAACAAATTGGGTTATGTTATCCATAATGATGATGAGTGGTAGGTTGTACTGACAGCTTAGGGGTTTGTGGTAAGGTACCGTGGAGCAATACGACGGTGGTGTTTTGATGGTATTATTATGGTAGTATTGCAATGTTATTATGGGTTTGCAACATAGTACCGTAGGTTTATGAGGCGATGGTATTATTCTGGTGATAGTTTGGTAATATTGCGGTGTTATTAGAAGTTTGTGTCAGGTTGAACTGGTGTTATTGAGGGTTGTGGCATTATTGTGGTTGTGGTATTTTGGCATGGTAGTGATAATAAGGTGGTGTTATTGGGATTTAGTCTAGCCCCAAATCAAGCCTAGACCTAACCTAAATCCCTTTCCACTTCAATTCAACTTATAGACACATGACACAAGGCAATTAATGGTTTGGTGCATTTTTAGGGATTGTCATGATGAAAATTGGATTATAAATTTGTTAATTTTATATTTGTGTGAAATTTGATGTAAATCAAATTTGGTTTTGATTGATGAAGTGAAATTTGATGTATAGTTGAAAATTTTGGCAATAAGGCTTGAAATTTGGTGGGGTCAAATTTGATTGTGAATGTTGTGTGGAATTTAATGTAAATTGATGTGAATTTGAATTTGGGGTCCATGGGAATTGGGTTTGAGGTTTGGATTTGATTTTTGGTTGAAAATTGGGTAATTTGAATGTTTTTGAGTAAATTTTGGTGAAGGGGTGTGGAGTGCAAGTGAAGTGTAATGAGTGTGAGGTGTCCGAGCCACCTAAGGTCAAAGATGGTGCCCCTAAAGCCACATGGTTCTATGGGAGCTCATTTTTTTTACTCTTCACATGTTAGTTTTAATTACCCAAGTGTTGACTTGTATGACCAGCCAGGTGAGACTCCAAAAAGAGCCAGGAAGTGGTTTAAAGTCCTAAAAGGGATTAATCACATCACTAGGCTTCTAGTATAGTCAATAGGAAGGTCTTATGGCTAGATCTTAAGTCCTAAGATGGAGACTAGACCTCATAAAAAATGAGGTCAACACGATACACAATATGAGTATCGAAGAACTGAAACACATGATGTGCCTTGAATTCTCTTAGAAGCACTGCTTCTGCCCTACTTGAAGAAGTAATATGTCGTTGCAAAAATGAATCAGTGCTTGTTTGAAGATGGAAGGTTGATAGGACGCACTATATTTGTTCCCAAACTCTCAAATTTCCACGATGCGATTTTTAGATGTAGCATGTTGGAGGTTGATATACAACCACCCCGTGTACTTGACACCAATGACAACTTTTAGCAGTTTCCCTGCAGTCATTCATCATTATCAGTCAATAGAATCCTAGCCACTTAATTTTTGTCTTCATCTTCAGGCTTGATTGATGAGCACCACACAGTTATGCATGAACTTATTTGGCAATCTCTTATGCTTCTGTGTTTTTCAAGCATTTGTTCAAGCATCTTAGCCACATCTGGCTGAAGGATCTTCTGCCATCAAGGCAAAAGACAATGCTCTCTTATTTATCCGGTGCACTGCTGATTTGTCTTCCGATAATTTTCTCGTCTGCATTTCAAGCATTTTAGCCACATTTGGCTGAAGGATCTTCTGCCATTAAGGCAAAAGACAATGCTCTATTTATCCGGTGTGCTGCTGATTTGTCTTCCGATAATTTTCTCGTCTGCAAGTATTTGATGAGTGGTTGATGCCAATCTTGTGTGTCTTTGGAAACAACTGCAACTACCTCTTCATTTCCCATCTTATGTAGAGTATCCATGTCACCTTGGGATAGAACTTGTATCCTTGCATTGTAATGTTGATGGAATCTTTCTGCGCGCATGCAAACTCTTTAGTGAGCTTAGCCAAGGCAATTATATGGTTTTTATTCCTTCTCAGAATCCTATATAGTGTCATGTTGCGGTTTTGTTCCAATAACTTCATCATGTAACAGAAGTACTACTCCATTTTCAGCTTCAGAATCTTATACTATCTGGCTACTTAATGAATGATGAGTTGCGAGCCACCATAGAAGTCAAAGTCTGTTATTTCCATTAGTATCGACAACTCTAATCCAGTTATTAAAGCTTCATATTCAGCTTCATTATTTTCACATGGCTCTGTTAGG
>NW_018164456.1:65145-65419 GCF_001263595.1 Phalaenopsis equestris
ACAGGAAAGATAAATTTGTCAACTTTTACTAACAACTATTTTATAACTCCCTTCGGATATGTAACTGATCAATTTGCTAATTGAAGAGTTACAGAAGTAGGTGAGACTTCTCCTAATCCTAGTCTTTTGAAAATTGATAGAGGCATAAGGTTAATGTTGGCTCCCAAATCACATAAAGCTCTTCCATAGAATTTTTCACCGATAGCACACGGTATAGTGAAACTACCAGAATCTTTTAATTTTTTAGGAAGTTTTTTCTGAATAATTGCACTAC
>NW_018164456.1:67542-67971 GCF_001263595.1 Phalaenopsis equestris
TATATATATGTGTTTGATTTAATAAAGATGTATAGATGTAATATTCAATAATGTTAAAGTCGAATTTGTCAACGCAAGTATACGTATCGCTCAAGTAATATAGGGCTCTAATGGAGTCCTAGTTATCGATCCCACAGAGAGAAATAGAATAATACGGACTAAGGCTTAATAAAAAGTAATACTTCAACTATAACGACGACGTTTGATTTGCTTATCTATCACTAATAGGCAATTTAAATAAGTAGATAATTTGGATAACAAATAAATAAATAATGATAAAAAGTAGGGTTTAATTTGTGATATTCAATATATAAGAAAGTATCCTTCTCCTTGTCAAGAAATTATAGTGAATGGATAAAATGAATTAGTTCAATTTATATTGTGCCAAATAGGAGCATACTTATTATTTACCCTTTGGTCCAGGCATAA
>NW_018164456.1:68811-77623 GCF_001263595.1 Phalaenopsis equestris
CCGTCAGCGGCGTCGATGGCGCCGTCGGCGCCCTAGTGTAATTCTCCACATTTTGGTCCATTTTGCTTCAAATTTGTTCCTTTTTGCATATTTTTGCTCCATTTACCTTAATTCATCATTCCTGCAACAAAACATCAAAAATACCTTTCTTTAAAGTGCAATATTATTAAAAACAGTATAAAAGAGGTACGAAAATCACAACATATTTTACTTTGATCAAGGGGCGATCGAGTCGACGAGGAAGGCTTCGCGAACAGGGAGGTGGCGTCGCTATGTTTCGCGATCTGGGAGAGGGTCGCGAGGACGTGTACGGGTGAAGAATACGCGAGCGATAATTATAATAATAATAATAATAATAATATTATTATTATTATTATTATTATAATTATCGCTCGCGTATTCTTCACCCGTACACGTCCTCGCGGTGAAGTGGATGTCCTAACTGGCTAAAGTCGACGCTCCGGATTCATTGGCGCAGTCTATTTCGCCACTCGGGGTCATCTGAACAATTTCATCAATGATCGGGCCAGTTCAAGACAATTTCCTACGCGACATGACAAATAATATTTTTTTCCCCGATCGGAGTCCTCTGATGTGCCAAATGCCGACCAGTCTTTGCCTAAGCGAAAGGCAAAGTCTAGCAAAATGACCCTGACATCGTGCCCCTCAACACACGCCAAAAGGTCTTATGTGGGTGTCTAAACTACTGGATGGCTACGAACATGCCGTAAGATATCTCGAGTCATACAGGTGGACACCCTACATTCGTGACATAAAAAATTGATGCCAACACTACTGTTGTCACTGTTCCAGACTTTTTTTTCAAATTCCTTCACCAGCTTCAGCTTCTTAGCTTTCTCCATATATCCAAGCTGTTTGACCTCTTCTTGTAAGCTCCTAACAATACTAAGTAGCTTTTTAAAAGTTTTAATTGTATATCTCTTAAGCAAGAAAGCTACTAAACCATGGATGCTCTTTAAAAAAATCTCAATCGCATGCTGCTCTTGTAGCTCTAGCTCACATTTCATGTTGAGGTTTCTTCAACGCAGAATATATTCCACCAAAGTTTCTTTTGGCTTATGACGCTCTACCACAAGATTACCTACCGTGATATGGTGTTGAGCTTCGGTAAACCTCTTGACAAACAAGTTTTCCAATTCTACGGACATCTTTATAAAGCCATTGGGTAACTCGACACACCAATTGAAGGCGGTTGTTGAGAAACTGCTTACAAACTGGCGGAACAACAACACCTTAATCTCTACATTGCAACAACTTGCCTGGAAGTGTGCAACATGTTATAAGGGATTTATGGTTCCATCAAAGGTCTTAAACGTTAGTGGTACAAAGCCATTGGTGTACTTTACGACATCAAACTGCTCCAGGTATGTCTACCGTTTAGAATCAATGTCCCTTCTTTAGAATGTGTCAGGGCATCCTTCACCTATTGTTCAACCATTTGCTTAATGTCCTTTTCTGGTATCATGCTCTATGTTGAATCTCTTTTCAGTTGTTCATCCTTACTAGAAAAAGTGAACTCCTTCTTTTCATCCGTGATATGAACAATCTCAGGATGGTTTGCTTCTAAAGACCCTACTTTCAGTGACTGCGGTTGACTTTAAAGTGTGGTCATAGCGACCATCATCTCTTCCATCTTCTTCTCCATCCGAATAATTTGCTTATCTCTCTAATGAATGGACCTTTACAACACATCAGTAGCATTCTCCTCTGTGGGTGATGGAGCATCGTGCAAAGATGAAGAAGCTCTAGTTTCAACAACATTGATTGCTATGAACACTTCTTCCATATTGTTCGACAGGTAACAATCTTCATCCTCAATATCTTTCCTTTATTCTTTGGACAACTACGTAATGTTTGCCTTGAGTCTTTCTAATGGTCTTTTGATTGACTTCCCTTTGAACATCTTAAGGCCAGTTAGAGGTTCTTGATGGCTATCTCTTCCAGTGTCGGGCTGTAGTTTTTACATCAGCAGTTGGAGCATCAGACTTATAATCCATTCCAATAAAATGACTTTTAGGCTTTTTTGAAAATAATAGTCTAGTGACCCTAGGTTCCCACATTTTCTCCTATGGTATTAATGCTTCAAGACAATGTTTCTTGTTGGTAACAACAGCATGTTGAAGGGAAGTGTGTTCCATCGTGTGCAGACCATATACTGTAGCAAATGATCTCTTTTCATTACTCGTATTCGGGGGCTCTTCATATATGGTAGCAGATGGTACTCTTGGCTCAAGATGGGACTTAACCTGTCTATACTCTGTGAGCTTTGAGGAAGCAGTAATAGCATCGATAATAGTGGCAGTAATAATTATGCGTCTCCCAGGCGAAGTTTGGAAAAAATGCAAGATGATGACACTTCTTTTGACTTGTGAAACTGCTTAGAAGGCTTGTATCTCTTTAAAATCTTGACTTTCATCTATGGTGACACTGCACATCTCATTCTCTTTAATATGCCAACAACAAAATAGTGTTCTTTCTTGGTCATTCTTTCAAAAACTGAGTGAACTTGGTCAAGGGGTGCAGGTTTCTCCTTCTTCTTACCTCGGCTTTGAGATGGTGGTGGCAATGTAGCAGCAATCCTATAAACACCTTCCTTACCAAAAGTGGCAGATAGTTGGTGAAACCTACTCCCTCTGAGGAAAGGTGAGATTTCAGGCAAACCTTGGAGAGAACCAACTTCACAGCTTATGCTCACTTGGCCTTTAAGATCTTTTGGTTATGATTTCTCCTTTGTGAACAGGTCGGTGGTACAGACTTCAAACTAGACCCAATCTCAAATAATGATGATGGTGGGGCAAAAACATCAATTGAATCTTCCTCATATAAAATCTCTTTTCCCTTGGCTGATGAAGGGATGATAGGTGCCATAATGGCAAATCATGTGACAGTTGTGGTGATAATTTTCTACTCTATGGGTATGTCATAGTTGGCGGTAGCGGGAACAATGAACTTAGCAAGAGTTCCTCTAACCTTAAACTTCTTGAGTGGGAGGAACTCTTGCTTACCATTCAGATTAAACTCAACTGCCGACTCTTCCATCCTCAGGGCAGGTGTCTTCAAAATGAAATAAGGTGTCATATCGAATAACACTTCGACCTCAACGAAGCCAGTCCCAAATTTGATCATCGAATCGTAGTAGTAGACAGTCATGTCATGGGACAAGTCAAGCCCTCCGGTGAACAAAAAATTAGCTTTGGTAATGAAATCATTTCTATTATTTTAAGAATTTCTGAATGTCAATAACATCCTATGCTTTCTAATTTCAGCATGACTACTTTAACTAACAAAATTGTCTTGTGAACTGAGCAAATTCTTTCAAAATTTATTCATAATGATTTTATTTTAACTTTCTAGTCATTTCAAACTTTGCATTTTATTCAAGATTTTTTTGTTTTAGATTTAGGATATGTTTTGTTTTGAATTTCAAAGGTAGCACTATTTTATTTCAATGGTTTTGAGCCACACTTCAAAATTTGACAAACCTTACTTCATTTGGAGTTCAAATGAAGGAATACGAGTAAAATTTGGTCTAACTTGTTAGCAACGAGTCAAACTCAAAAAGGAGAACAGAGCAAAATGTAGCATAGCACCCAGCCTGAGACTGGGGGGTCTACTTCAAATCAAACTTGCTTCGATAAACTTCGCTTTCTGCTCCTAGCATGCCACCCTATTTTGGGTTCTATCTGCACAACTCTAGAGATTCTAGAAGCTCTTTATTTAAGGATGGTTAAATAGATGGCTCCAAAATCTATGAGTTGGCTATACCTGCTTATGAAAGAAATGAGCAATATATGTCAACGGAAGAACAATAGTCTGGCCCACGAGGGGTGTAGGCACACTACCAATGTATGAAGATGAAACCTATTGATCAACAAAATGGAGAGATGAATTAGTCCCCAGCGGAGTCATCATAATTTATCAATCGATTTTTCAGTTTTAAAAATAAATTTAATTTAATATGTATATAATTTTGGTGAGACCAAATAGATCTTATATATTTGATAATTTAGATAGTTGAGCATAATAACACATGTAATACACTACCCTAAGAGATGTGCATATCACTTGTTAGTAGACTCGACCATTTTAACCAAAGATTCAAGACATCTATTTGGTCTATGACTTTTGTGACCAACAATTCCCCTATCTAATATAAAGATTATATAGTTTTTATATTACCTGGGTTTCTAATTCCCTAAAAGGGTAAGCTCCTATAGTTAATTACATCTTAAATGACCAAAATCACTTAAGAAAACTCTCAATAATGATTAGGTGTTTCATCTTCAAGAATTCAAAGTTATGTTTTCAAGATTCTTTACAAGAAATTCAAGTGGGAATGACTCAATGTGGAATAGGTTTTTTGTGAATTTAAAGAAACGAAAGGTAGAGATAAAGTAAAGATTGACTTTGCAAACTATCTTATTTTTTGGCTTTGCATCTTGGAAGTGTTATTATTCGATGTTTACTCCTGATATTTATTTACAACAAAATTGTGCAAATGCCTAAAGATAAAGTAAAGATTTACATCATACTAAATGAAAAACCTCAAAGTCCTAGGGTTTTATGTTATTTAAGACTAAGGAAAGATTCGTTGTGGATCATTCTTTGCTTCATGTTTTGTGTCGAACGTCGCCTAAAGGTTATCCAATGTTTGACTGTGTCGTTGTCATGCTTGTCCTATAAAATATCCCCTTCCAGGTTCTTCATTATAGTGCTTTAGTTTTATCTGGTGTACTTGAGTTCATGTTCGTTGTTATTGTTATTATTGTTGAGCCAATAAATTTTGTTGTAGGGTTCCTTCTAAATAGGTGACCTATTGTCTTCTATCCTAGTGTCTTTCACATGTATAATAAATAACATAATAGTAATGTTGCATATATAAGCAAACAAAAATAAATAGTAAAGTGCAGTAAAAGAGAAAGTGCGGTAAAAAAAAAGCTGGTAGTACGTATTTGTAGCCTTCGATGCCTGCTGCTAAAGAGTTAGAATCACAGGTAAATTATAAGAATATTATGAAAGGTAAAACACAGAAGATGTGAGTATATATACATAAGAAAATCATATGACACATATATGGAAGATCATAGTTGGGTATAAGAGTTTAAGTAAGGGGTGGGCTCAAAATCAGGACCAGAGCCCTCACAGTTCTTAAGAGATATTAATAGGTAACTATTGACATCATGTATATGAGACCCAACATACAGCTCGGTCTATGTGACTGACCCATGAACTTACAAAAAGTAACACTCAAAAAGGTTTAACTTCCCACCTATATAAGTAATTTAAGCTTTTAATCTAGCAGGCAAAACATAAGTTTTATCGGAAAATATGTTCTATTATATGTTCATACATTTGACAGTTCGCGAGCCACTCACACTGTTGGGCCGGAACTACCAGCAACCCATGAGAGAAAGGGGTAACTCTTTACTAAATGTTAGAGGATAATAATGACAAATCTTGACTTTCTTGTAATCATTGGGTTAGGATATGCAATACATCCCACACACCTAGATGTTTTTCTCATCATTGCCCTTGCCACAAAAACCTGCCACTTAGACCAGTCTTGATGTTCATATGCGGCTATTTAGTATATCCCCAATTGTCATAAGGGTTTAAGTGTAATTTTCAAACTCATGTCGTTGAGCATTGGGTATTACTATTTGTTAAGTTGCAATGGGATAATTTTCATTAATATTTTTCAATTTGAAAGGTCCTGAATCATATCTTGGTGAGTCCCTATGGATTTTATTTTGTTTGATTTTTTCTTTTGAGGATGATTTTCTTCAATCAATTTTAGTAAGCCCAAATATCATATGGAATATCCAAAATCTTATAAAGGTTTCATATTGTAATCCTAAAACACCTTTATAATCTCATAGAACACTCCTGGTTCATTTGGCTTTTCTACATTGTTGAGCTGATCAAACCACTTGCATAAGGAATATTCCATGTTTTAAATTATGCTCACTGTTTTATGTCTTAAATAACCCATGAGTAAGGGCATTATTCGACTCTCAAAATTGTAGTAAGAGTTACACAAACAAAAGCCCCTAGAGGTATGCTTGTAGCTATCATGTGGAATTCTACACCCTTACCCTTCAATTAAGTTTGAGCTTGTAATGACTTATAATATTGTCATCATTTAAATTTTTTCCTCAAATAATTCCTCAAATTTTGTCACTTTGATTTACTATCAAGCTCTCTAAGGCTTGGTATACTTGTAATTTTGAAAATTGTGCGGGATGTGTTTGATTTTTTTTATTTAGAGGATTATTGAATTCTTTCTAACCAATATTTGGGGTTCAAATTAATGAATTATGAGACTTCTAATTCATACCCCTCACCATTGGATTATCCAAGCTTTTACATCTCCCTATACCCAATAATTTAAGTATTTACAATTTTATTTTTTTCTAGAAAAGACCATGAATGGGTTGCTGCCCCAATTACCCTTTATGTTTAATTCAATTCTATGAGTTTATCATCATAAATTTAATCCCATTTCCATGCGGTTTAATCTAAAATTTAGTTAAATTAGGGTTAGAGTGTAAATTTTTCAAAATTACATAACTATTGTATTTTAATTTAAATGGTCATGAAACTTTATTGACCTCTTACTCAAGTGCAAATTAATACATCAGAGATGAAATTATATTTTTCTAATATTTAATTATTTTTTGTAATTATTAAACCAATAATTGAGAATCTTTAATGATAATTAATTTAAATTACCCAAAAAATTTCTTTGTCCTTAAAAAAATTTATGTTATTACCAAAGGTCAGAAGACCAACTAGGTCAATTTTCATAATTTGTTATATTAAATTTTAAATTTTTTTAAATTAATTTTAGTAAGAAAATAAATAGAAAATACATTTTTCTAGTTTTAAAATCCACCTGCATTTTTCTTTTTCTCTCTAATCTTAGTGAAATTACCAAACTTTATTTTATATTTATCTTACTTTTATTTTATTTTTTATAATTATTTTAAGCAAACAGAGGTAATTATCATGAGAAATTAGAGCTTTTAGGGCTAGAGGTGTCCTCTAATATTGGAAACATCAGAGAACATCCCTAATATCATAAGGAACAAGCTGTCAGAATTTCATGCTATGGTGATTAACATTTAAGTTCATTAAATATGAAATAATAATTTCTATTTTTAAGTTCATTAAATGCTCTTCTATTTATTGAGCACAGAAGTATTTTCCTTTTATTTATATGATTTTTTAACTAAGATATGATCTTTTAAAGTTATATTTGATTTTTTGTATTTATTTAATTAAAAAAAATCTCATATTTTCCTACTTAACCACCTGACACTAACTTAAGACTTAAATTTTAATATCACATACATAACACATAGAATTTATCTTTTACATACACATATATTTAAAATTTGTAATATCACAAAGGTAAATCACTTAAAAAATTTTAATTCTACATATATATATATATATATATATATATAACACTTATAATTTATTTTCACATATTGATACACTCGAATTTAATATTTTACATACATGTCACTTAAAATTTAACTTTCATATACACATACACTTGAATTTAACATTCACATTCTTAGCACTTAAAATCTAATTTTCACATATATAACACTATAATTTGACTTTTACATGCATCAAGCACAAATTATTTTTTACACACATAACATTCACATTTCAAAGTTCTTTTACATACATAATACTAACACTTTATTTTTACATGCACAACATTCATATTTTATCTCTTTTTTTTTGTTACACACATACAACAATCAAAACTTTATTTTCACACAACACAAAATATCTCCACTTAAATTCTTAATATCACATAAAAATATAGCATTTTAATTTTTAAATAGAGAAACATATTATATATTTTTATGTGAAAATTAAAATTTAAGTTTTAAATGTGTAAATACATAAATATTAAGTGCTAAATACATAGAAATTAAATGGAGTGTATGTAACCATCCAACTAAACTTTATGAGATTTGCATGATATTGTTATTATTATTTTTATATAAAAGTTTGTTTTCTTTTCTTTTCTTTTTTGTGCAAGTAAATATTTAAATCACTTTCCTTCTTTTTTTCGTTGTTTTGTATGTGAATACCTATGTTTGTGGCGTGTATGTGAATAAGCGAAGCCTAAGTTGTTTGCACCTAAGAAATCTAAGTTTTGAACGTATTTGAACGACATGCACGAGGACAATCAAAGTTTATACATTAGACATATAAGTTTCTTAAATTTATAGGTTACTATTGTAAACACCAAAGTATAAGTTTTCGACATATAAGTGTACGAGATTCGAATGGTATGTATGTAAACATCAAAGTTTTGATGACATACACGTAAGTAAACAAAACTTAACTGTTGTGCATGTAAATTCATAGAACTTGAGTGACATGTACGTAAATATTCAAAGTTTAGGTTTTGTGCATATAAGTGAATAAAAATTGAGTAAAATGTATGTACATACACAAGATTTGAGTCATTTGGATGCAGTATTAAAGTTATGCGTTAGACATGTAAGTACATCAAAATTAAGTAGTGTGTGTATGAATATTCGAGAAATATATAGCATGTATGTGAATAAATAGAATTTGTGTGGTGTGCATGTAATATATATATATATATATATATATATATCCCCGTGCTCACACACACACATATAGACACACGCGCGCACACACACACACACATGTATACATATATACATACATATACATACATACATGTATCTTTACATGCACATACATACATGAACAAATATATATATATATATATATA
>NW_018164456.1:77679-104782 GCF_001263595.1 Phalaenopsis equestris
ATATATATATATTAATGTGTAAAATAGGCGTAACAATTGGTGGCATGGATGTATATTTCTTTTGTTTTAAGGATGGGAAATAAAATAAATAATAAAATTAAAAAAAATGAAGAGGAAGAGAAAACCTACTCGGTTGTTGGAGAGGAGTGTATGAAGGGAGTGGGGAACTTGTCTTGGGAGAGGATTTAAAATGTTTTAGAGAGAAAGAGAGGAGGTTATGTGACTTGGAGGAAGTCTCTTGGCTTGCATGCGACTTGAGTATTTTTCAAAAACAAAAAATTTTAGAATTTTGGGCATTTTATGTGGCTTTATCATCAAAGTCAAATGTGCAAGAAATTAATCATGGGTGTCATGGTCTATGGTTTGATTTTTTAATTAATTGAATGAGGTGTCTTATGAGATGGTGGAGTGGGCTTTTGATTTTAAAAGAAATTAAAAATTGGGCTTGATTTAGTGGGCTTTGGTCTTGGTTTTAAAGTGTAGATTTTGGATTTGGATGATAGGCCTTGGTTTTGGTTTTAATGGTTTTAAAAATTAATTATGGTGGGCTTCATGAAGTCTTAAAATTTATCCTGATGGACTTTAGGATTTGGGCTTGGTGAATTTAGATTTGGCATGTATACTCAAATTTATTAAATTTTGGATTTGGGGGTGTATTAGGAGTGTATTTGAACATGAACTTGAAATTGGATGGTTTAAATTTGGATTTGAATGACTTTGGATTTGGATTTAAAATTTGGTGGAATTTGGATTGAATTTGGATTTGGTGGATTTGGGTGAAGTGAATATGGTTGGGGGATTTGTGTTGTGGGTGTAAGGTGAAGTGAAGTGTAGGGTATGGGTGGTGGAGTGAATTAAGTGTGGTGAGTGAATGTGTGACATAGGTGAGTGGATGAAGTGATGTGAATGTAGAGTTAAGTAAGTGGTCAAGTCATAAAGGGCTTCTCTAAGGCCTTTTGACCCACTGTGAGCTCATTTTTTGAGTTTCAACATGTTGGTCCCAATCAACTCAATCAAGTATAGAGGATTTGAGACCACCCAAGTGAGGCTTCACAAAAGAGCCTAGAAGTGGCTAGAATTTCAAAGTGGGGTGTGTCCCGTCACTAGTCTTTTAGGATAGTCAATAGAAAAGTCATATAGCTAGATTTTAAGTTCCCGGAGAAGAAATTAAACCTCACCAAAATGAGGTCAACACCACTACCACTGGGGAAGGAAGTGAAGGACAAACCTTCATCGCCCACGAGTTCCTTCCCCTTCCTTCGCCGAGATCCCTCAGAAACAGGGGAACTGCTCTCTAGCTCGATGCAAAAGGTGGTGCCGCCTCTATCCTCGGACCCAACTCCTGATGCGACTAGACCCGCACTTTGACCAGCCCCTTGCCCCTCTCTTTCTACAGGGTCAGGAGGGGGTCGACCGGTACTCTCCCTCTTCGCGAGGTTGATGAAGCCCGATACATCGGACTGGGGGTCCTCTTGAACCTCAATCAGCTCATCAGGAGTAGGCTTGGCGTCAGAAAATAAAGTAGATGGTTGCAGCCTTATCGTCCCTTGTACCACCTCTCAAAAAGATAGGCTTTTTTTTAATTAACATTAGCTCATCAGTTGAAATCCACTAGATTGTGTTGATTGTTTCAAAGGTAAAAAAAAAAGGTCTAAACCTGGAATCCCTTTTGGGAGCATTTTCTCACTCTTCAACGATTTCTTCATCCTCGCTCCTTAGTGGAAGCCTTAGCGGCCTTGTCAACTCATTATTTTTAACTCCTCGACATCTGAGGCGGCCCACAACTATCGAGTCATCCATCCATACTTACCTGGAATTAGAACCTTATTCATTATGTCCTCGTGAGTGTATTGGACGATAGACATGCCTTTTCCTTCGATGAATGATGCCAAGCCCTGCATCTGGGGGGATCTTCTCTTGCTTGTAGGGTTTCCTAGATGGCAGAGCGAGAGCCCTCCTATCTCTCGTTGATGCTAAGATAAAGTTGTGTTCTAGTTCTTTACTTTATTTTCCAGGTCAATTAGCCAAATCTTTCTATTTGAAGTAAAGTTCATATAGCCGTCTGGATTGACCTTGAAGGAAAACACATGGGAGGACAACTCCCTCAACCAAGGGATCTCCATTTGAAGACAATAAATGACATACTTCATCACCACCGCTATGCAATCTCCTTGAGCTGGGCTGGAATGATGTCATAATAATTCAGGATAGCTCAGAGCTTGTGGCAGAAAGGAAGATGAAGCCCCTGAATGAGTTGATCACGTTACAACACAAGCTGCTACTCATAATCTTCGGTCGTCCGGTCATTCGGGCCTAAGTCCTCCAACACTATACCATCCTTGAAGATGTGTCACTTTCAAAGTCTTAAAACCTCATCTAAAGACAACACCGAATACTCTGATGGGCGCACTTTTCCAAACTCTTGGGGCAAGTATTTGAAAGCCATAAAGAATAGCTTATGGAGAAGATGAGAGAAAGGAAGCGAACACAGATAAAGAAAAGAGAAATGAAGTCATGGGAGGGCCCTGATCCTATATATAGGGTTCAAAGGGAAACTGAACCACCACAAGCCATACCTTGGGAACGCTGATCCCACATCACATCATAAAAAGATAAAAGAGAAGAAAAGCTAATTTAAAATATTCATGCAAGCAAAGGTGACCGAATTGAGAAACAAAACTTGCATTTATTCCGATAGGAAAAACTTTGCAACTGGCTCATTAGCCACCTAAGGCGCAACTAGTCCTCGTCTATACAGCTCACTGTACAAGACTTGACCTCCTAAGTTAAACCTATCAAAGCTATCCAGCTCGACCTAAACCCTGAAAATTAAGCAAGACTCTCTTAAGTCCACCAAATCTATACACAAATGCTTGGTCTCCATTTAGAAAAGCTCAGTTTCAGTCTAGTAGTCCGACGCATCAACCTTAAGGTCAAGGAGTTCCGCCGACAGCTTCTCAAAAAGAGCATTCAGCTACACTTTTAGCTCGTTTAGACTATTCCCGCCCAAAAACCGTCAAAAATCGCTCATTGGACACATTCATCTACACTTTTAGCTCGTTTATGTTGGATTCCCTGTTGAGCCTCGTCATCTTTCCAACCTTCAGCTTCCTTCGAAGCTTCGGCTTCGCGGGCGAAGAAGTCTGTCATTTCATTCATGCGATGAACAACTGAATCTGTCTACTTCCTTTCAATGACCACTGGTTGGTTCCCTGTGGGTTTTCACAGAGTCAAGCCTGAACCTTGATAGGCTCTAGTGAGTTAGAGACAGGGACCGTGTCGGTTGCACAAGAAAAGAAAAGCTAGGATAGGCTGAGAAATACCGTCTTTAAGGATGAACCAACAATCAAACTCCTCCCAAGGAGTCGATCCACTTCAAACCAAAGAAAGTATGAGGAACTCTCACCAGGCATGGGTGGAGCACCCGCAGCTTCTTTTTTCCCCAATCTAAGGATCATCTGTGTCATTGACCTTGGTGACATGATCTCGGGAGCCCACCTGTATCCACCTTCACTTGCTCGTTGGAGACGACTGATTCCCCAACAGAAGTAGTGACCTGGCCTTTTGCGAACTTTTGAAATACCAAAAAAAACATCATCAGATGAACCGTCTTCATTTTCTTTCCCTCTCAATAGATTTGTCACTGTCAAGGCTTCTTCCTCCTCGCCAATCAAATTGCCATCAACAAGTCAACTCTTAGTAGAGGTGCGAAGGACAAATTTTCTCAAAAGGTAGCCCCAAAACCTTCATCAAGAGATCGTCTGATGGTTCCTCAAGGTTGCTCTTCTTACCACTCTCCATCAAAGCACTTGCTGTAAGAAATGATCAAAGCTGTGACCTAAGAGAAAATACGGGAACCCCGATCACTGATGGCGCCCTATTTATAGGGTGGCAGAGCACAGAAATCCAAATAATATAATTATTAAATGTTGATTTCAAGAATTAAAGATATATTTAATGCAATAATTAACTTTCTTATTTTTTTAATAGTTATTACTTTCAAAAAATAATAAAGTTGGAGAACTAAATATTTGTGGCCAAATTGTAGCAGCACGGATCTCGATGAAAAGCTGAGAAACATGACAAACCAAGTGGGTCCTCGAGCAAGATGTGACAAAATCAGTTCACAAACACCCTACACACGGGGGGGATTCGAACCCGTGACCTGAGAGGACTTACGACTTTCAGTTCAAGAATTAAGGATATATTTAATGCAATAATTAACTTTCTTATTTTTTTAATAGTTATTACTTTCAAAAAATAATAAAGTTGGAGAACTAAATATTTATGGCCAAATTGTAGCAGCACAGATCTTGATGAAAAGCTGAGAAACACGACAAACCAAGTGGGTCCTCTAGCAAGATGTGGCAAAATCAGTTCACAAACACCCTACACACGGAGGGGATCGTTCGACCCCGTGACCTGAGAGGACTTACGACTTTCAGAGAGACTGCTCTACCAATAGGTCATGCTACAGGCACGCGCGCACACATACACACACACACACACATACACACACACACACACAGATATATATATATATATATATATATGCCACCAGTCGTGACCTGTTGGTAGAGCAGTCTCTTTAAAGGTCGTGAGTCCCCTCAAGTCATGGGTTCAAATCCTCCTCTGTCCAATTTGCCGGCAGTGAGGGCGGTCACCGATTAGTTAGACATATAAAGGTAGTTGGGGGCTCCTATATAGCCGCCGACCATTCATTTTTCAATATATATATATATATATATTATAAATCTACAATTTTTTAGAAACGTAGATTCATCTTCTGCAGCATAAGCAACTTCTACTACTATCCTAATCTTCTAAGATGGTTGTTATGGACATTCAACAGCACAAACTCCATGACTGTACTTGCTTCACAGCAGCAATCCATCATAGCTTTCTTTTTCAACATTGCCTTTAACAAATTTTAAAAAAGAAACACCACTCAAAACTCTTCCTTTTACATTTTTAGCACTCCAAATACATTATTTAGATTTCTCACCATTAATTGAATTCCTCACAACTACCCTCAAGATTTCTCAGCATGTATTCTCATTTCTCCCTCCATCTAAGGGTAAATGTATAGGGTCCAGGGTGCCAATCGTCCCTTCTCAAATTCAAATTTTAATTTATATGAGGGTATAATTTAATTTTATACCCCTGAAATGGAAAAAATATTGGTCATGGGTTCAAATCCTCCTCTGTCCAATTTGCCGGCAGTGAGGGCGGTCACCGATTAGTTAGACATATAAAGGTAGTTGGGGGCTCCTATATAGCCGCCGACCATTCATTTTTCAATATATATATATATATATATTATAAATCTACAATTTTTTAGAAACGTAGATTCATCTTCTGCAGCATAAGCAACTTCTACTACTATCCTAATCTTCTAAGATGGTTGTTATGGACATTCAACAGCACAAACTCCATGACTGTACTTGCTTCACAGCAGCAATCCATCATAGCTTTCTTTTTCAACATTGCCTTTAACAAATTTTAAAAAAGAAACACCACCCAAAACTCTTCCTTTTACATTTTTAGCACTCCAAATTCATTATTTAGATTTCTCACCATTAATTGAATTCCTCACAACTACCCTCAAGATTTCTCAGCATGTATTCTCATTTCTCCCTCCATCTAAGGGTAAATGTATAGGGTCCAGGGTGCCAATCGTCCCTTCTCAAATTCAAATTTTAATTTATATGAGAGTACAATTTAATTTTTTACCCCCTGAAATGTCTATTTCCCTCCTCCTAAACACTCTAGGTGCGTAGTACTGATGTAATATTTTTTCCCTGAAATGTCTATTTCCCTCCTCCTAAATCTAAAATACCATTTTGCCCTCGGGAGGAGTTTATCCGCCCCTGAGCATAGTTTCGCCTCTGCCTCCACGCCCATCGAAGGTAGCTTTCTTCTTCGGCTTCCTTTCTCTTATCCAAATCTAACCATCATCTTTACATAATATACCATTGATAACCCCCCCATAGATATACCCCTAACTATCATCTCTACAAACCGTCCATTCTGCGGCCCATATGCTTTACCAGGATGACTTCGCTTCAACTTTTCCATTTCTCTAATCTTAGTCGCAAAAGGAGCTGCCTTTGGCTTGCGGTACATCGGCCCACCACTACCCTCTCACTGAAGAGGCGAAAGCTTGGATTTTTATCCAGAAACGGAGGTTTCTCAAGTTCGCCGCCGGAGATAAACGTGTTCCTTGAAAAGGGATTTGATAAAGATGGGATCCTGAAGAGGATAGGGCGGAGGGAGAGCCTGCTTGTGGTTAGGACTAAAAGGGGCTTTAATTCAGATGATGATGGATGGGATAAGAGTAACAGCTCAAGGGTATTGGGAAATCTTGCCTTGGCGGCTGGACTTACATATCTCACAGTGACTGGGCAGCTTGGTTGGCTTGTGGATGCTCTTGTATCTATCTGGGTAAACTTTTTTATTCTTTATATTCTGAAGATTATCAGAGATTTTTAGCTGTGTTTATTTTTCTTGTGTTTGTTAAATAGGATTGCTTGGCACTTGTGTAGGTTTTTTCTTGATGATGTGAGCTTTTCTTACCATTCGGTGACCTAATTTCACTAAAAATAAAATAAAATAAAATAGATCACCACTAAAAAGTTTGGTTTGTCAACTAAGAATATGCTGCCTATTAAAGTTTCATTGTGTTACATGAAAATTTTACCACTTATCAGCTAGTTAGGATCTCCAATTGGTAGAATGATGAACACTGTAGGTTTAAATTGAGTTCGATATATTAGTGTACACTTATCAAACCAAATGCTTAAGCCAGTTATAAGGGCCAATGTTAAAATATTAATAGCTCAACTTAATTTCACTTATAATGTTCTACTAATCTTAGTTTTATTGAGTATGCACAATCTACTCATCATATGAGTTATCCATATCGACCATTATTCTTCAATGCAAACTTCAATACTACATTGTTTTATGCACCAAGAGTACATGTGGCCTATGTGAATCACCTGCTCTCGAACTTTCCTCGGTTTTAATTGAAGCAACAATGGGGTTAAACATGTTCTAGGCCCATTATAGTCGCTGGCCATTTCGAACACTTGAACATGTTGAATATATTTTGATGAAGAGCCTATCATAAGACTACTCTTTCATTTGTATGAAAGGCGTATAAAAGGCATCTAAGTATAATTGGTCATCCAACCAATGGCTTTAGCATCAGTCTTGGAGACCATAGAAGTGGTTGTTGCAAACTATTTTTCTATTTTCTCACTTGGGAAACTTTTGTAAACATAATAGATTATGCCAATGAAAGATTTTTTTTCTTTTTATCGAAAAGAAAAAAAGAAATCGCTTGCCAAGTTCATTGAATTTGATCTAAAAACTGGATTCTAAGCTTAAAAGTTCAACGTTTTTTACCAAGTTTATCAAATATGGTCAACATGCTTATAAAATGCTTTTCTTTTTTTGTGCTTGTTGAAGCATTGACCTAGTTCAATGATACTTGATTTTACAACTCGGTAAACCCCCATATTACATTGTGTAATTGCTGATCAAGTTAATTGAACTTGACTATAAGCTTTGGAGAAGTCTGTCTACTTTGCTTGACCTTTGATCGAGTTCATTAGACTTGCCTAAAAGTTCTTGCCCCTTCACCTTACTCTACTGCCAAGTTCAGTGAACTTGATCGAGGTAATTAGATTTATTGTTTTGATTAATTAACGTAGTTCAGTGAATTAAATGAAATGCTAAGGCAATTTAGTTTTCTCAATTGTGCATCTTTAATGAGTTTGACAGGAGTCTCATGTCGAATCAAGAGCATTTGCTGAACTTGATCGGGGTGCTTATATGGTCATTCCCTCACATCTCGGTTTACCAATCAAGTTTAGGATATTTGATCAGTAAAAAAAAAAGTATGGAATGGACACAAATTTTATGTTGTATTTTTTGCAATTTTATGATCCTTAACTTCTCATTATCCGACTATTGACTGAAGGCAACTAAAATGGCATTCCATTGGTTAAAAATATCACCGGTCTCTGTATATGACCTAGGAGTTGAGGCCATTTCTTCTTATTTGTTGTTTTTTCAAAGACAAACTTTTTGTGCTATCCACCAATTCTCTTTTTTAAAATGTGGGTGAATGTTAATTATGTCAGGTTTTCTTATAGTATTTTTATTTTATTAAATGAAGGATCAAACTCACCATATTAACACAATATTGATCCACATGAATAAGAATAGATTTTGGGATCCATGCCTTCTTTCTCGGACGTGTTTATGCAACTATTTATATGAAGGTGATCTTGTAGGGTTTTTCAAGTTGTAGTTTAAGGCTTCAACAATATTGCCTTTTAAATTAGAGTTTTGTATTAAATTGAAGAAACAAAATATAACCTCATGCAAGGGTTTCTTGTAGTGAAGATCTCTTATTTTTCATTTCTCTTTGGTGATATCAACCATAGGATTACGATATTGGTAAGCGAAATCAGTGAGGCTTCTGGTCATCTTTATCTTCTCGGCAGGATTTTGTTGAGAGGTGATCATCTTGTATGTGAGACTTTATATTAGGTTTCTTCTCTGTTTGTGTGTGGGTGCATTTTGGTTTTGAAAAATAGAGGTGTGAATTTTTTTCCATTTTGTACAATACAATTGTGGCTTTTGTTTTTTTTTTTTGGGTTAAATCATCTCTCTCTTCTATTAAAATTAGACTTATTTGAAGTTGGTCCAACAAATTATGTTGTCTTTATATAATTTGTCTTTTCTTCCTCTTTTGTTTTACTTTATGACACATTTTTCTTGATCTTATTGATGCTTTTGCTTTTATAGTTTTGGCATCATTATTAGAAAAAGTTGGCATCCGAGCACAACTTCGAAATTTATAGCCATGAAGTTAGACATCGAAATATTTAGTGATTTTAGATTTGGAGAAATGTGATTCTTTAGACGATCTTAGTAGTATTTATGGATATAATTAAGGTTTGGCTTTGGTTCTTGTTGGGGCATCACATATCGAGAAAGTTGAAAAAGATTGACTTTATGGCTATAATAAAACATTTGGAGTAAATAAAGACACTTTATGATGAGAGTGATTAATGGATTAAATTTTTGCTAGATTGTATATCATGGTGTTAGATTTTATGATTGTGATATTTAAGGCAAGGTGACAACCACTTTGAATGTTTTAGATATTGTCTGGTGGTAGACTCTTTGGGGCTTTCATTGCTTAGAATGCTCCATTTAGAGAGGAAACTAATGAGAGATCTAGTTTTGCTACAATATTGATTTTTGGAGAGAATTGTTAGAATGTGATCCAATATTAATTGTATGAAATTTCTTGGGACATTCGAATCTGATTAAATGAAAGATTATTTAGACCAAATCAACAACAACACATCAATATGTGATGAAATAGATTTTGGAATTGTGCTCATGTGACTTTATATATGAAGGTCTCTCTTATAGGGTTTCTTAAGCCATGGTTGTAGGCTTCCACGACATACTCTCTTGAATTAGGTTTTCATGTAAGATTGAAGAAACAAGACATACCCTCTTGACAAACATAATATTTATTGTCTAATTTTCTCATTATTGGTTAGCATTGGTTTCGATGGAACTCTTGAGGAGCTGATTCACTTAATGTAGGCTTATTGAAGAATTGGACCACTATAAATTTATGTAACTTTGTAATTATTTTTACTTATGTGGTGTCTTCCGTGGTGTAATAGTTTCATTGTCATTTCTTGGATACATTATCCACTAAAACTTATTTCACAATTTTTAAATTATATTTATTTCCCTTAAAAGAGTACGTGCCATTAGATCTAAATTGAACAAAGTCTTATGCCACTGATTATAAGGGTGGAGCACTGGATGCTCATATCAAGCCTAATATATGAAGGATGGACATTTATTAAACTAATGACTTTAGATTAGTATGACTAAGATTGAGCGTATTATGTGCAAGTTCAGTTGGTGTGAAATTGCTAAGTATTACTCAATATTGCTTGCAAGTTGAGTAATACCTAAGTATGATAGGTCAAGTATATTGGATATTGGATATTGCATATAAAAGATAATGATATAGATTAAGATGTAACTTCTAGAGTTGAAGATTTTATGGTTAAAATGAGAAAAATGTCTCAAGAGTACCATGCATAAAGTATATACGAATTCATGGTTGGTAATATGAACATGCAAGTTCATGGTGGGCGATAAAAATGTCACTAATAGCCAAGTTAATTTTTCAAAAATGAGATGCTAAGACAGATTTCTGGTAAATTTAGGGAGGGATTGGTTGTTGGAGTCTATCGAAGATAAGATGCTGAAATTAAGAATTATGTGGTTTGGGTATGTTGATCAATAGGTAAAAAGTATACCATTTAACATGTGGATGAAGTTATTGTAGAAAAATTAGGGAGGAAAAGTAGACCAAAAATAACATTGATGTAAGTTGTTCATTAATACCTTGAGCAACTCTCAACAAGAATAAATGGAGGATGATGATTCTTAAAGGCCTGATTTTCTTATGGTTATTTATTTTCCCTTAGCCATTTGATCGAATTGAGCCATTGAAGTAGTCATCAAGCAGAGATCATGGTATAACAATGTATTTCCTTAAAAGGATTATATGAGTTTCAAAAGTTATTCCATTTAAAAAAATTCATATTTTCAAATTATTAAACTCAGGATTTTCTTCATTGTTTCATTACAATTCATTTGTTTGATGATACACAATCCTAGTTGGCACAAGTCATATTTCAGTAAACCATACTTCTCTGCAATCAGGATAGGTAACAATTTTTTTCATCTGTTATGTGCCTATCAGTTTTCATTTTATAAATTAATGACTTATCATGTTCCTTTATTTATTTTTTGAAATTTCAATCTATGATGTCTTATCTGCAGCTCTTAGCATTTCTTCTTCCTATTGTGGGCTTAGGGGCTTTCTTCTGGTTTGCAGGAAGAGAGATAATCCAAAGCAATGTAAGTATTGTCTTACTGTTATAGCATTTTTAGGTATGACAATTCTTATTTATTTACATACCTCATGAACAAAGAATTATTTTTACACGTAGCACTCAAATTTTTAATCATATAAAAAATAGCACTATTATCACTTTTTAAAATTGAAATATTGTTTTTCATGCCTAGCTCTAAACCAGTAACATTAACATTTTATGTATGAAGTTTCGGATTGAGATATGTAAACACATAAGAATTACGTGCTACGTATGTAAAATTCCCACAATAATATGTTTCAAATTAAAATTACCAATTGTCTAACTCGTAGTTATAGCCAACGGGTTATTTTATCGTTCAATCAAGTCTATTGCATTATGTGAATCAACTAATCTTCTCCTTGAACTCGCATCTACAGTGCCCCAATTGTGGAAATAACTTTCAGATGTTGAAGTAAGATGAATCAAATTACTGTACCTTATGCTACCTACATATTTTCTGTGATCTGTTTTCTTGCAGCCTCTGGGCAATAACTTCTACCATCTTTTTTTATAGATCTTCAATGAAGGATGGTGTGCAGTTCTGCCCATATTGTACCCAACCTTTTTCAGGTGCGAATAGTTTGAATTGGCAGGCAACTAGGGTAAATGTTCTTAGCATTATTGTTAGAATGCGATGCCTGATTAGATGAAGTTTATATGCAAGATAATCCATAAAAAACTGTACGTATAAGGTGATTTAGGCCAGCATGAAGATGTGAAGCTCACATTTTGGTGTAGCTTACTTTAAGTTGGTGCATTTACAGTGCAAGGTAACAAATTTGAGAGAGAATCCGCTAGGTTTTCTTCCAAGAGATCCGCAGGACCTGAAGAATCATTCAATGGATCCTTTGCTCGCTCCAAACAAGGCATGTGTTGCAAAGTTTCATCACATCCTATTTTTTTTTTCATGTCTTCTGAATGAAATAAATTGACAGGGACCTCCACTGCAACAATCGTGGATATTGAAGCTGAAGTTGAGGACATTGAATAATTGTCTCACATGGTCCATGCTGAAGGTATACAAGTTTGCTTCTGCAGAAACTATGCATTCCGCAACAGGAAACCTCCCAGGGGTTATAGAGATGTTGCATTAAATGTATTTTTTTACAACAATGTTTCGAATGCATTCTGTAAATAGCTTGATATTATGGTTCAAATGTTATTGTATGGGTGCTGTACAATTGAAATTTTGCAAAAGAATTCAACAATTATCTTTGGGTCAAATAGGCTCTGTCTCTAAGCAGGGAGTCACTATAGTTTCAACTTTGTATTTTGTAACCCATCATTTCTCTCCATTCTTGAGGTCCGTTTGTCTGTTTTTAATTTTTTTTTAACCCATCATTTCTCTCCATTCTTGAGGTCCGTTTTAGTCTGTTTTTAATTTTTTTTTTTCCTTCCTTGCAGTTGTACATTTTTGTTTAGCTGTAATTTTTTTTTACTTTTTTTTGAAATATTTGATGACAAGTAGTTTTTGCTATCATATCTGTTAATTTAGTCCTTTTTTTAAAAGAAAAAAAAAGTATTTTTAATTGGCATAATAGTTTTAAAAAATTATTATTTTTTTCATAACATTTTTATATCTTGTTTGCTTAAGCATTTTTCCAAATTTACTTAAAAAAGCTGTTGCTAGTGGATAAAAATTCACGATGTCTCCATTTTAATTCCTCGCTCCTCAAATTTTAAATTATCTCTGTTGTTATTATTATTAGTATTATTATTTGAAATGAGGTCCATGCTTAACTTATTGAATAGGAGAAAAATACGTTAACCAAAAAGTCTTGAAAAAACTAATAAATACAATGAAATAAAAATAGAAAGAAGGATATGAAAATCTCTGAAGAAAAAAAAAAAAGAGAGAATGAACTATAGTAAATTATCATCAAAATTGTAGATGTCGCGGTAGTAGAGTAATGAATTATTATCTTAAGTTACACGGAAATTTAGCATATATTCATGTAATTAAAGAAAAATAAGCAGGAGATCACGCTTCAATTTTTATGTAAAAAAATCCTAAAAATGGTAAAAAACCATGAGATCAAACTTAGATAAAATAATTAACTATGAATGGTGAGTCCATAGGTCTGCTCTTCTCATAAATTAGGGAATATAGTTTCAAAGTTGATTATTATAAATGTACAATGATTGTTCATTGATAATAGTCATAGTCTGACTAAAATGAACGTAAATTTTGGTGATAGCAGACTGCAAGAGTCATAGTTGATTTTTATAAAGGCAGTAGTCTACCATAAATAATGTAGATGGTGGTTGTAACACCAGCTTGTCATATATATAGTAATTGAAAGTCATAATAGTAGCTGACAGATTGCTTTAGGAGTGTCGATTGGCCACAATGGTCGTAGTAGAAATCAGCGAAAGGTGCGAGCCACATGGATAATAGTTGATCATGTATGTCGCAGTGGTGAGCTGCGATAATGTCGGTGAGCTGCATAGGCTAGAGTTAGGAGCTATATGAGTTGTGAGCCCATGTATGTCATAATTGGTCATGTAAGCCATAGTAGTGAGTTGTGATGATGTCCGTAGGCCGTAGAGGTTGGAGTCGGGAGCTACAATAGTTGTGGACCACGTAAGTCGTAGTTGGTAACATCGATCTTAATTGTGAGCTGCGATGACATTTGTAGGCTGCAAAGATAGGAGTTAGGAATTGCACGAGCTATGGACAACATATGTTATAGTTGGTTACATAGGTCGTAGTGGTGGACAACAAGGAGAGAGCTTGAGGACACTGGAGAAAGTCACTGGTGCCTTCGAAATGCTTCATTGTGCCATATGTGGGGTGCGTTGTTACGCCGTCTTCTGTGCGTCATTGCATGGTGTAGTGGACGATGTATTGCTCTGTTTGGGCTCTTCATTGTTCCACAACAAATGTTGGGATTCCGCAGTGCACATTGTGACTCCATTAGGGACTTCATTGCCAGGAGCAACTGGTGGTCAATGGTGGTCGATGGGAGAGGTTAACTGATTGTGGCATACGGTGGCCTACAGTTGGTGGTCGACGACGGTCAGCAACTGCATAAGTAGGAGAAATTCATCGGATCTTCGGTGTGGAAATAATGCTACGCTTCAACTTCTTCTCTAAGCTCTGGTCTTCTTCTGGTTCCATGTCTAGGTCAATTTTGAAGAAGGTAGTGAGGCTCTATTTATAGAGTTCATGTTTTAAGTAATGAAGGAATCCATACCACTTCGATCAAACAGTATGGGGATATTCCCTCGATCGTATGGTGTTTTGTGGACATTTAAGTGTCTTGATGATATAAGAATTGAGTGACTTTGAGCTTGTTAGATTTGTTTTATCAAGAAGCTCAAGGTCAGCTTGGGACAGGTCTGAGCACACACATATATATATATAATAGTATATATATATATATTCCATTTACATTTTATAAATTTCTGTTGGATAGACAACTTGGTAGATTTTATGTAATGTTTAATAATTCTATTTGTTTTTAGTTTGTATATATGTCTATGTAATTTGTTTTGTGTTGATGATAAGTAAATGTTGGATGGAAATTTATATTATATTTTTGCAATTTGTTGCATGTAGCTGTACAAAGTGTGATTATTCTTTTATATCATTTTAATTTATAATAAGTTTGCATTTGATTTGCGTCTGACACATTAACATTGGTCAATTATGATGATAAATCTGCAATCGACAAAAATCAAATGCCTTTTTTGTAGCTAGATTTTACGATCACAAGAATCTCATCGTAACATTCTAAAGAAGGATATTTCGGACGCAACATCCACCGCAAACATTTACATCAACAATTCTCGACAATAATTATCTTTGTCAAATGCATTTTTGTGTCAAATATTTTATCGACGTAAATCTGTTAGTAATAGGGATTTGCATAAGATTTTTGCCCAATTAATGGTGGAAATGTCTGATGTTAATCTGCAAAATGTCTGTAGTGTCGTGTTATTACGATCTGATTTTTCAGCTCTTAATAGCTCTATCCTGTATTGCATGAATTGTTGGCATTCTCTTCTCCTGTTAAATTTTTGTTTATTTTTATTTATACAAAAAACTATCTTATAAAGAGAAGATATTTGTGAAATTAGATCTCCTCTATTACTGCTAATGTCTCTGATTCATTCTATTTTTTGGTGATTTAAATTGCATTGTGAATTTAAATGATAAATTGGGTGATTTTTCCCCTATCATCTAAACTTATTGATCTAATATATTGTGTGGATTGCTCTAGAATTTTCTAAATTCCTAATATTAGTATTTTCTTCAGTTGATTTATTCAGAAACCCCTTAATGTCATTTATGTTTACTTGGTAGAGCTCTCTATAGCAATGATTGGTTGGATAAATTTCCATTATGGAGCCCCTTTCCTTGGACCGCTCACCAATTCTTATGTTGCTTGGAAACAATATTACTTCTTTTTTTAGATTTATGTAAATGTTACCTGGATAGGAATCCAAATTTTCTCAACATTATCTCTGATGCCTGAACTTTGCTTGTGATGGATGACCGTCACTTTACTTTTTCCAATAAATTGAAGTCAGTTAAGGTGGGTCTTAAAAAGAGATAAATGGAAATCATATAAATTTCTTTTCAATACCATTTATAATCTTGAGATCCAAATAAAAAACAACTTCATAACCTCTAGTAAGATTCTCTCAATAAGGACCTTCTTTCTAAAGTTTTTAATGTTCAACAGAAGCTTATTGAGGCATCACCACACACGCTTAATCATCTAAGGGTGAATCTGCTATGAAATTTCTCTATTATAGAGTTAAAATTAGAGATAATAAAAGTTCTTTCAAAGTGCTTGCCTCGATATATGGTACTCTTACCACTCAATATAGCATTGTTAATGAAGTTGTGGAGTGCTTCTCTCTTCAACTAGCCCGGAGAACCTATCTTTACTTTATGAATTATCTCATTGGATGTGTCCTGAACTCCTCATAGTGTCTTTTCTGATGAGAATTTAAGTCATTCTTCTTTAATATTGGATTTGATAAAGCTTCCAGGCCAGATGATTTTACTTCTAAAATTCTTAAAGACTTTTGTGATAACACTAGTTTTCCTTGCTTTGATGCTACAAGTTCATTTTTAATACTGCTAAACTACCTACTAGAATAAAATACTCTGCAATCACTCTTATTCCAAAATCTTACCAAGTTGAATGCCTTGCAGATTGTTGGTATAACTCCTTATGTAGCCCTATCAACAAAGTTATTACTAAACTCATTCCTGGCAGGTTAAAAACTCTTCTACCTTGTATAATTCATTATATCATAAATTCAATTCAAGTGTATTAATCACAACAATCAAAATTTTTTTCTTCTCATATATGATGATGATTTCTTACCTTTAAAAAGGTCTCTACTAGCAATATCAACTCTCTCTCTCACGTCCATTCAAATATAATGCCAATATAATTATTAATCACTCAAAATTTTCTATTTGTTTTCCAAAGAAGTTGAGAATCCGACTAAATTATAGATTTGTTATTCTCTTGGTTTTCATTTCAAACCTCTATTGGCATCATTATTAACTCCACAAAGCTCAAGACTACTAAATGGTATAAGATTATGAATAAACTGCTTTCTTGACTAGTGGCTAGAATAAAGAAGACTATCCATTTTTAGTATATACCAGATTATCAAAATCTCTATATAAAGCTATCTTCACTCTTTATTTAAATCTATTATCATCTCTAAGTGATTAAGGAATAAACTCTCTTACTTGATTATTAATTTTTTTTTATTGGAAAGCTGATAGAAGTAAATTGCATACTATAAGTTGGAGAACAATCACCAAACCCAAAAATTTTCAAGGGCCTAGTCTCACAATCTTGACTTAGTTAATCTTATGTGTAAGGCCAAATGTATTTGGAGACTTTATAATGTCAAATTCCTTCTTACCTCTTAGTTACTTAATTTTATGAATCCCTTTGGTTTGAAAGAAATAATAAATGTTCAGCATTAGAAAAATCTCTCTTCCAAGTTGCTGCAAGATTAGAAGAGTTTTTGACTTTCAGATTACTTATAATAGTAACTTATCATACTTTTTTCATCCATAGCTGGAGGGATCTACCCTAAATGAAAAATATGATAGCATCATCTTGAATATATTCAATTGCCCGATGAATGTTGATGTTTCTCATATGATTGATAACAAGTCTTAGCCTCTTGCTATCCATCCTTTTACCTTGGTTGTTGCATTCAACTTATCAAAAATGGTCTTATTTTGAAATCTTCTTTAAATATTCTATTGATGGGTAAGAGCATATACTTTCACAAAGACATTTATTACTCTCAATATAACAATATTCCTTTAGTTGATTAGAGTATACTCCTCTGGTTTGAAAAATAATCTATTAAATATGCCGCCACGGCTTGGAAATTTCTCTTTAA
Organism: Phalaenopsis equestris; assembly: GCF_001263595.1. NCBI lineage: Eukaryota > Viridiplantae > Streptophyta > Magnoliopsida > Asparagales > Orchidaceae > Phalaenopsis > Phalaenopsis equestris. The sequence continues at coordinate 95,067 of NW_018164456.1, forward strand.
TGGCCTTAAAATCAAATATATCATTATCATTAAGGTTTCCAACTTGATTCGTGATGTTTTATCTATAATTCTCATGTTGACACTCATTCTAACTTATTTTTTAAATACCATTCTTACTTTCTATTATCCAGGATGTAATTCCTTATGATTTTTATTTTTTTTATAATTATTCTCAAGTGTCGGTTCATAGTGATACCCTTACTTATATGATTTTCAAGAGATTTTTCTTCTTAATCTTCATGTGGTGGTTCACTAAATCTAGCTTGAAAGGGATGGCAAAATTTAATGATGAAATCAATCCTACAAATACTCTTTTGAATAGCATTTGATTTGTCATTAAGTAAAAAAAGTAGAAAGTGAAATATTATTATGGAAAGAATTCCTCCAATCATACAAAATCAATAAATTTTATTATGAATTTTCACTACTTCAAGTTGTTATCCTTTTTTGTATGGATCATCTTGCCCATATTGATGTATTATTTTGGGTTGTATGTTCCTGAATATTTGCTCTTACTATGTTTTGGGCCTTTTGTGGTTGGATTGCAAGATGTTTTATTATATTAAGTTTGATTCACTTGCTTGGTTAAGCTTTTAAACTACACATTAAATTACACATACTACACTTAGTAGCCTCTTAGTGTGGGTTGTTAAAGCTTTTTGGTTGATGTTATCTCCTTTTATGGTACTTTTAATGAGCCATGATGATATCTTTTCTCTTCATTGGGACTCAACCATTTTAGGGACTATATCACATATTTTTCTGGTGTCTCTTGTCCGTTTAGGTGCCTCGACTTTGAATTGGGTGAGTTTTTTTTTTTTTTTTTAATTTGGGAACCCTAATGAATTGCTTATTTCTTCTAACTGGATTACATCATAAGGTGTAGGCAATGAACCTTATTGCGGCTAGAAGTCAGGTTGTTTTATTGTATTATGGTTGGTTCACTTGCTTTATTCAACATTTATATTATATGGATACTGCATTGGTGGCTTCATTGTGTCAGTTATGGCTGATTTTTGAATGCTAGTGTCTCTTTTTTTGTTATTTTTTATGAGCCATGATGATATCCATCTTCTACATTGGGAGACGATCGTTTTAGGAAAATATATCATATGTTTGCTTAGTGTCACTTCTTATGTATGTTGTTTACCTGTTCTTTAAAATCTCTTTAATCCATATGGTTTGGATTTACTTCTTAATGCTCATGTTCTAGATTGCCTTCCCTTCTGTTTATGTTATGTACTATAAGACTATTTTTACCAACTGTTAGTGCTCATGTTGGCAGTTTACTTGGTTGTTTCCAATAGTTAGTGGAGTCTACTTTTTATTTTTGCATTCAAGTGTATTTCATTGGTTACTTTGGTATATACTTAAAACCTAGATGGAGTCCATTTGTCACTCAAACACATGGATTACCAGAGCTCACTTGTGTTTTCCACTATTTTGATGTATTTACTTATAGTCTTTTTTTCTCTTTCTTTTTTCATTTATCATCATTTTACTTAATATAATTTTGGGTGTGGCCCTCAAATTCCTAAGAAAATGTTTTATTACTGAAAGTCATATCAAAGCATCATATAATTGGGTTAATTGAAATATTTTTTTTTCATTTTTTTTTGGATCAGAGTGAATGCTAATCAGTGTGCTATAAGTTTGAGTACTACTTAAAAGACGTTGAATCAATTTATTTGACCTAATGTTGTTGACTTCAAAAATTTAGGCAACTCATATTTAACTAGTTATTAAAAAAAATTAGTTATTAATATGGTAATAGTAAATTTTATCTGGTGGCATCTAATAATTTGCTAAACATTTTTTTACTTCAAATGAGATGCTCATTATTTCAATATTTTGCTAACTATTATTAAATTAATAATAATGTTATTATTTCTATGCAAATTCAGTCATCGACTGGATATAATAATGAAGTTCATCTTGATCATCTGATTCATATCATCGTTTATATCTAGTAATTTTTAACCTAAAGTATAATCATACAGTCTTCCCTGATGATGGCATGCCATAATTATGCTTCATTTGACTTGTCTCTCGTTATAATATCCTCAATCAAAGGACATATCAGACTAGTAGAATTTTATCGTGAGCTATAAATATATTGTTCAAATTCATAACTTTGGAGATTTATTCATCTCTTATATTCAATCAATAGACACGTTGCTGCAGTAGTTGCATTCTATTTAAGGATTTCAGCCTTTTTTGTGGTTTCTCTAGTTATCCTGATTATTGAACATTCTCATAGATGTTCTACGCCTAAATTGGTAAATAAATGATTGAAGTTCTAGTAGTTTATATGAGAAAATCTAGACCATATAGAAAAAAGAAATCTTGCCAAAAGAGAAATTTAGAGATCTTAAGGCAAAAGCAACCTTTTTTCAAGGTAAAAGCTACATATTTTAGAAAATGGGTGCGCGTTGCATATACTTTGAGCACTTATTTACAGCATAATTAGCACAAGCAATATTTCTGAACACAGGAAAGTGAAGAACTGAACAAATTTAATCTTACTTGAGCAAATCAAAAGCACTCTCAACTTCGTCATGCTTCTTTTCACCCGCTAACTACGTATGAATTTCACTGCCAATCTCAACTGTGCTATAGCCTGGCATTTTCCTCAGCCGTCTTTCATTAATCCATCTTTTGACCACTTCAACATTATTCCATCTACCACCAAAAGCATACATATTAGCCATCAGATTATAATATCCAGAATAGGTAGGATCAATCTCAAGTAATCTCTGAGCTACCAAATCCCCCAACTTGAAATCTTCATGTAACTTGCAACCAGAAAGCAATGCACACCAAACATGAGGGTCGGTCTGCATCGGCACCTCTTCAATAAGGTTTAAAGCCTCATGTAATTTGCCGGTTCGAGCAAGCAGATCAACCATAATGCAATAATGTTCTGATTCAGGAGTGACACCATAAGCATCGATCATGCTGCCAAATATTCTTCGACCTTCTTCCACCATACCATTATGACTGCATACAGATAAGACTGAAATAAAGGTAATGCTGTTAGGCTTGATGGAAGATTCAACCATGTATTCAAATGTTTCTATGGCCTTGTAACCAAAACCATTAATACCATAACCTGCAACCATTGAGCTCCAGAGGACCACATCTTTCTCAGAACTACCTTCAAAAACTTTTACAGCATCATCTAAGCTGCCACATTTAGAATACAAGTCCAAAAGTGCAGAAGCCACGTAAACTTTATCACTGAAACCGGATCTAATCAAGTATCCATGCAAGCAATGAGCTTGGCATAAGAATGCCAAATGTGAGCATGCCACAAGCACCTTTACCATTGTCACAGCATCAGGACACAAATCATCAAGCAGCATGGCTTTGAAAAGCTTTAAAGACTCATCAGCAAAGCCATTCTTAGCACAGCCATCAATGGTGGCTGCCCATGTGACAACATCCTTATTAGGCAATCGATAGAACAGATTAATGGCTTCCGTGTAGCACGAACAGTTCATGTACATATATATCAGTGATGTGGCGACTGATTTATCTAATTCAAACCTCAATTGAATGGCAAGCCCATGCAGCTTTCTTCCTTCAGGAAGATCACGAGACAAAGAGCATGCCTGCAGAGCACCAACCATTGTGACAGAATTAGGCTGCAATCCCTTCTCAATCATCCTTTTATAAACCATCGATGCAACAATAGGTTCACCGTTATGAGCATAACAAGATATCATACAGCTCCAGCTGATCACATCCGTCTCCGGCATTGTCTCGAATAACTTTCCTGCAATTTTAATTTCTCCCATCTTTGAATAAAAGCTTAAAAGTGAATTCATGAGAGAGATATCATGAAAAAATCCCATCCTAAGTAAGAATCCGTGACAGCATCTTCCTCGGCGAAGGTCTCCCAGCTGCCCTAATGAAGAAACCACACTTACTAGAGTTACGGGATCAGGAATGGCATGCTTTTCAAGCACCATTCTGGAAAAGAATGCTATCGCCCTTTCAGCATCACCATTCTGCAGGTATCCAGAGATCACGGAAGTCCAAAGTACAACATCTGATTCCCTCAAGCCGTCAAAAACCAGGATAGCATCTTCCATCTTACAGCACTTGGCATACATCTCTACAAGTGCTGCCGCGACGTATACATCGGAATGGTAGAAATCTGTTTTGACGGCGACAGCATGGATGGTCCTGCCATGACGAAGTTCAGAGAGCGCTGCACAGGCCTTGAGGGCAATAGGTAGTGTGAATGCATCCAGGTCAGAGGGCTTGGCAGCCATGCGTCGTAGAAGGCGAAGTGTTTCAACCCATTGCTGCGCTCGGCAGTGGGAACGAAGCATGGCATTCCAAAGGAAAGAGTTTCTGTGGAAGATTTCATCGAATAGCTTGCGAGCAACGAAAGAAGAAGTGAATTCGCCATAGGAGGAGACCAAGCGAGTGGCAAAGAAGCAATCAGCGGCCGAGAGAAAACCACTGCGGAGGGGATTAAAGAGTGTAACTGTGTGATGGATTTTGCGTTGGTGCTGGCTTCTAACAATTGGGAGATGAGCTCTCTTCCACTACTCATTACATCCCATTGCACCTTAATAGCGATATATTCTGCACATTAACCTCAAAAGAAATTAATTCCAGGCCAAATACTGCTGTATAGAAAAAACTTACGTATATACCACCCAAAACTGATAAAATTTCATATTTAACATCTCCAACATAAATTTTACTTAAATAATACCCAAAACTTTCTAACATCTCTGCCACTTTGTTAGCACCATGATCTTTGTCAAAACAAACTCATCGTCACCAGGCCCCTGAGGGTTTGTTTGGGGCAGCTGCGCAGAAGCTACTGATAAAGTCAAAACAAACTCATCGTCACCAGGCCCCTGAGGGCTTGTTTGGGGCAGCTGCGCAGAAGCTACTGCTGATAAGCACTTTGTTAGCACCATGATCTTTGTCAAAACAAACTCATCGTCACCAGGCCCCTGAGGGTTTGTTTGGGGCAGCTGCGCAGAAGCTACTGATAAACTAGCTGTTTGTTTATTTTTTATAGTTTCAAAACAGTTGTGCTGCATCTGTTTCTGAACAAATAATCATTTTGTTCATGTATATTAATTTTGTTTGCAACAGAACTGTCATAACAATATATATTATACTTTAGATAAAAAAAAGACTATTAAAATAATATTTAATAATATAATAATATTATTTTTAAAATGGAGACGACGTATGCCAAGAGCCAGACCGTTCTCTAGGGATACTATCTATTCCCGATCACTCCCGGCGGCGCAATCGACCGACCTATCTACCCAGTGGAAGAAGTCAAAATTCTCTACGAGTCTCCGCAGACAAAGGTTCGCAGACTAAACGGATGTCACAAATCTCTTAGTTTGCAGGATTGGGTCTATCGCCGAGGTCTACACTTATCTTTCGGGAGGGTGTAGTATTCGCGGTATCAGACACGATTATGCAAACTATTGGACGAATGAGATCCACTTGGCCTCATTTTTCAAAAATTAAAACATACTACTTTTAAAACTCAAACTATATATCTTTTATATTTAAATTAAATCTCAAAAATTATTTTCATATTCAAATCCAAATCAATCAATCGAAAAAAAAAGTTGACCGACAGTCATATATGCATATCACCAAAAAATATCATCTAGAAGAACCAGAAAAATCGTAGCATCGAAAATAAAAGGGAAACTTGGTCTCCTTCTGTAAGATTTCACATGTGACACCAATCAAAATCGACAATCAGACCATCAAGAAGAACTTAGAAGATGTAACATCTCATCATGAGCCTCTCAAACTCACAATAAAAAGAAATGAAACAAGAAAAAAATATTTACAAACATCGTAGAAAACTCAATTATAATCAAATGTACAAGAAACAAAAATAAACATGAACTGTATAAAATAAATAAGTTAAAATTGATAAAAGAGCTATATAATTTCAGTTTTGTGTATATGCGAAGTCTTAAAGAACTCATTATACCAACCAACAAATTTGTCACTACAAGAAGACAAGAGACTTTGTAAAAAAAAGTGTTTTTGATTGCTTTTAACCCACGTAATACCAAGCTCGTGTGTGTCACATATGTATATCACCAAAAAAGGTTATCTAGATGAACCTGAAAAGCTGCTGCATCGAAAAGAAGAGAGGAACTTAGTTATCTTCAATATGATTTCACACGTGACTCCAATTAATGCCAACGATCAAGCCATCTAGAAGAACCCGTAAGGTCTAACTTCTCATCATAGGCATCTCAAACTCATCAAAAGAAAAATAAAAGAAAGAAAAAAATAATACTTACAAACATCTTAAACAACCCAACAATTAATGTTATATATGCAAGGAACGAAATTAATCATGAACTGTATAAAATAAATAAGAATCAGTCAATTTAGCATCCAACAATGATGTATGTGATCCGCTTTCTCAATTCAACAATTTCCCCAGCACCTTCGCCATTCTGGGTGCAACCTTCTTGTGATTCTCCTTATGCCCGTGGTATAGATTGTTCTTTTTGATATTTAAATACTTCAGACGAGACATGTAAATTATCATTGTCAGTCATGTTGAAGCCTACGTCAGTTCTCGAATGATGTCGTTAAATATAGTTATGAAGAGATATTTTGGCCACTTTAATCTGCATCTGTTTCGAAAATAGATGTCATCATATAGTATGACCCATTTTTTTTTTCCACACCCAAAATGTTCTTTTAATTACACCGTGTAAGAACGAGTATTTTTTGTTAAATATTTCTTTCCTGCCCCGAGCAACATTGCTGGATCTTTTAAAGTCGGAAATGTAATATTTGATATCCAAAAATAATTTCAGATACCTCTTTTGTAAGAAATATCCAGCGTCGACCAGGTAATATTTGTATGTCGCAAATACAATAATTAATAATGAACTTACAAAATATATAATAATATGATTGATTAATAGTTGAACAAATCTGGGGTGGGTGAGGGAAGTTGTGCTTTCAATTTCTTGTGACGAAAGCGAATATACTTCTGTCTCGTGCATTGTCTTCCCAATCGGCCATAATAAAAATAAATCACATGTTAACATTACATGCCACCATCACATTTTGTGTTGGTGATTCACACCGCCCAATGAATGTCCCCTTCATTCTTGGATAAATATGCATCCACGTTTGTTCTATCGATCACTCCAATACAATTCTGACAAATTAAACAAGATTGTGTAAATTACACGACTCATTTTGACTTCTGAAAATAATGAGTAAAAATATTTACCAAAAAAATGACATATACTGCGGGTCGGGTCATTTGCAATATTTATTGGAGTCATCTCAAATGTTGGATCCTATGACTTATAATATTTACCGACAAACTAACAAGAGACTTCAACCCTACTGAAAAGTATTTGATGATTCTTTGATGAATGTTGAAATCACTCCATCGCTTCTGTCATCGATTCATTCTATGATAAAATGTAGAGGGTTGTTGCTAATATCTCTCTGGTTGTCATTCTAGAGGAGCCATGAAGTGAATATGTTCACACAGTTCAGGAAGATAAAATAATGAAAAGAAAGTTGTGTGAATATGTTCTTACCCTTCCAATTTCTCACCCCACTATTCATTCGAAGCGTCAATGGTGCATTTGATTGGATCACATCCCCAACATGTGGATCGTCATTTTAATTTCTTTCATAATTTTTAGTTCCTTGTCAACTGATCTCACTTGTTTTTCAGTTGCATCTTATTGTACTTCATTCCCGTCATTTCTTTGAACTTATTCATAAAATTTGTCACTTTTTCTTATTAAAATAGGTGACAGGTCTATTTCTCAGTTCAACTTCCTTAAGATAGATATGAAATATGAGTTTAACTTCTTTATCCCACATACCTGATGAACTGATTTCTTTAGCCTTAATCATCACGTTACTAGCCCAGAAAAAATGAAACATAAATATTGCATTACTAGCTTAGAAGAATACTTGCCACATCTCCACACACAACCATAGCCAACACAAAACCAACACAATCACACAACCACAAATCACAACCCCAAACACAATCACAACCTCCACACTACGGCATCCATACACAACTATAGCCACCACACAACCACACCTACCTCCACACAAAACCACAGTCTTCACACACAACCACAACCACCATAACCTCCTCCACGCAGAATCACAACGTCCACACACAACCACAGCTTCCACAACCACCACACACAATCACACAACTACAACCACGACCACCACAATTATCTATACACAGAGACACACCTCCACACCTCCACACACAACCACAACCCATACAGAACCAACACAACCACACAACCAAAACCGACAATCACATCCACAACAGCAACCTCCACCACATCCACAGCCGCAACCTCCACCACATCCACAACCGCAACCTCCACCGCATTCACAACCGCAACCTCCACACACAACCACAACCTCCATAATCACCTCCACACACAACCCGACCCCCACACACAACCGAAACCTCCACACACAACCACATCCACCACAACCATCTCCACATAGAACCATAATCTCCACACATGATCACAACCCCCAAAATCATAGCCTACACACAGTCATACTTGTGTCGATCCTGATGTTTTAACTCACATTACTCGTTGGGATCAACCTAGCAAATAATGCTTGTTAAAGCATTGTGAACCACACAAATTCACTCACCTACTGAGTTTGACTTAATATTGAGACATGCAGAAAAATGCAAATGCAAGCAAGTATGATTCACGATTCAACATCATGTTTACTCAAACAATGTACAAGCAAACACAACGAGATAAAGCCAAGCAAACATCTGAAGGTTACGGCTCAAATGCAAACATGTCGCACACTCAATGGGTTTAGAACCTCTGAGACTTGAGAGACATATTTAGAGTGCTAACTGCCAAAACTTGTGACATTAGAGTGTGATGCCACAATAGGTGAAGGGTATGACCTCTGTATAGTTAGTTCACACATCGAAAAACTAGAAGCGCTAGCTACCAATCACCGAAAAAAATAAATGTATCAGGCTACACACATATGACAACATATGTGTGCAATGATACCACGAGTGTCGGTGCTCAAAGAGACATAAATGAGACAAGTGAACAATATAAAAGAACATGTAAATGAGTCCATCAAAATGCACATCACAATAAATTATATCACACATATATGAATGTAAGCAAATAATGCAAAATCATGCAAATGATACAAATACACATGCAAATCACACCTCATGGGAGTGGAGTTGGCAATTTGACACATTCGGTCAAACAGGGTGGTTACCCAAGTGTCATGGCCAACGCAAGTCAGTTAGACTAGGGCAACTAACTAGACTAAAGTGGTTAGTTGACTAGGTCGGGATGCTGACAGCGACTTTTTTATATACCTAAAAATATAAGAATGTGACACCATTACTAGAAGATTTAAATCCCCGGCAACGACGCCAAAAACTTGATGCGAATTTTAATATGCAAGAATTTATGAACCCAGATTTATATATTTATAATGATTTTGTAAAGTCACAATTTCAAATGCAAGTATACGTATCGCTCAAGTAAGGCAGGGCTCTAGTGGAGTCCCGTTTATCAATCCCACAAGGAAGCGAGGTAAGAGGACCTCAGTCAAATTCTAATATACTACTATTAGTCCTTAATTTAGAAGTATGATTGAAGAGGTTTTACTAACAGATACTCCTAAAT
>NW_018164456.1:104882-109449 GCF_001263595.1 Phalaenopsis equestris
GCTAGCCAAGAAAGATTATATCAGTGAGAAAAGCTCTAGGACTCACATACAACCTAAGATTTGACCAAGGCATGGAGCCTGCAATAAAATTTAAAGGGAAGCTGAGGGAATCCATCCAACGTAGAAAGGTAACTAGTTTGAGCAAGAGGGCTTCCATGCTTAGAACTTTAAGTAATTGCATCATATTGCATGTCGTGAGGAGAAGCATGTCCTGAGGAGAAAATGCATGCTTCTTCAACCCAACTTACCAAGCATAATTTTTATACATAGGTGGTTGTTTAGTACGTTTAGGGTGTTAGAGGAGTCCCCAGCCCAGTTTTGTAGTTGGTCCTCTCTTTTCTCTTCTTTTTAGTGGCTTCTTCAACATTTATTTGGTGAGTATTTATGTGTATCTTCGAAGATGTAATTAACCAAAGGGATACATTCAATTAAGATTTCTCTTGACCCCAAAACAAAAATATGCTTTTTGGTTCTATGGTTATGGGTGGCTTATATAGGTATTTTGTAGATACCATGTTTCAAGGCTTATGGGTGATCTTGTTTGGATGTATACACTCGACTTATCACATGGGGATTATCGTACATAAGTCTTCTATGTTTCTTTTTAAATTTATTTTCTATTTTCATCATGTATCCTTCTTTTTTTATTAATCTTCTCTTTGGATTATCTTTATGATCCAAGAAAGAGATTTATTTGGCAAAATAAATTTATAAATAGACAAGTTGGTGTCTCCAAGTTCATCTAGAAAGGGTCAAAAATAAATCTGGCGACTTCACTAAGGATAAGACTCTCTCCATATTAGGAGTCTTTCTTAATTATCATGGCTTGGTATCTTTCCTTGAGTCACTTTTGATACCTTTTGTGATCTTGAATTTTGAATATAGATGTTAGTCGTTACGGTTAGCAACTCAACATTATTTTGTCTCTTTCTCTCACCCTCAACATTATGGTTGCTACACCTTCACATGCACCAATTTTGTTGTTTGTTTTTTATTGGTTTTCTTAAACTTTTCTTGATTTTGATCAGGTTTCTCTTTTAATTGATAGAAATGGAAAATCAAGGATTGATCATGATCAGAGAACCTGAGGGGAACATCATTTCCTTTTCATTCAAAATTTTTGGTGCGCAAAAGGAGACCATCACCGCTCGTTCATTTGAGCGTGTCATAGAGGTTACCCTAGATAGTATCATGGTCATTGAGGTGTTATCTAGTGCCATCTTCTAAAAAAAGGAGTCATAGACATGAGACTAATTTTATCAAGGCTGCGCATTTTGATGAGACCTCTCCTGCAGAGAAGAGGTTAATTTATGATGGTGGTATGCCACAGTGCCCCTCTATCCTTTCTAGCTTATTTGTTGGCCCTTTTGTGTTGTCAAGAATTTCTTTTACCATGGTAGGTGGATCATCTAAAAGAACTAGAGACACATAGTTACTCCTAGGATGTCATATGTTGTTGGTTTGACTTATGTTCCGACTCTTTTCATTCCATCCCTCTGGGGATTCACCTTTCCTTAAATTGACCAAGAAGGCCCAAAGGACTAAAAATAGATTGTTGCATTTACAGCAGTAAGTTCAACCACAGGCCTCTTCACCTGCTGTGATTCTAGTTTAGGGAAAAATCTCATACTCCCTCGGCTAAGAATCTTTATGCTGTGTGTGTGTTCAGCTATGCTGATTACAACCCTGCGAGGATTGTTGAGAGTTATTACCCTCCCCAGGATGAAAATTGTTTTGAGCCTACAGTCCATGTTGATGCTATTATGAGTTCTTTGATTTATAAGATCATATGAGCAATCTCCTCTTTATGAGGAAAGGGTTCAGCCGATTTGACTATTGACCCGACACTTTTCATTCCAAGTCCCTTTGAGGTTTCACCTTCTCTAAAATTGGGTAAGAAGGCAAGAAGGACTAGAAATAGATTGCTGTGTTTATAGTAGAAAAATCAGTCTCAAGTCTCATCAAATATTTTGATTCCAGTTTAGGGGACAACTCCCACTCTCCTGGCAGACTATGCTTTGTTGCCCAACTATGTGGATCATGTATCAACTAGGATCACAAAGAGGTCTTTTCCCTCCTCAGGATGCACACTGCTTTGGGTCTGATATTTGTGTTGATGTTACTACAAGCTCTCTAACTAAGAAGAGTGTAGGAGCAACCCCCATTTTAAGAGGAAAGGGTCCAACTAGTTTGACTATTGACCTAAATATTTTCATTCCCATCTCCTTTAAGGTCACACCTTCCTCCAAATTAGGCCAAAGGGTCTAAAAGATAAGGAATATATCATTGCATTTACAATAGCAAGACTTCCAACGTGCTTCTTTTCTTATCACAATTCAAGTTTAGAAGTGATCTTGTATTCCCCCAATTGAGAATCACCTTGATGAGTTGCTGGCTACTTGGATCATGTCCCAACCACAATCGCAGGGAGGTCTTTTCCTCATGATGTAAATTGCTTTGGAATTTTGGTTCTTATTGATGAATCTACTATATTTCTTCTGAATAAGAGGATCATTTGAGAATTTTCCTCTTTGAGAGGATAGCATCCTATTTCAAGAAAAGTATTCCTTGCTCAGATCTCTGAAATGTCTGAGCAGGTTGTGCAATAACTACTTTCCTTACATCGTGGCCATCATTGCAGGAGCCTGAGGTATACTCATCATTCCACTACAAGGCCCATATATTTATCATCTGTTGTGCAGTCTATAAGGCTCACCGAGAAGTCACATGGAAGCCTTGGTATGGAACTTAAAACCATTGCACCATATGTTGTACTAGATATCATTATTGATACTATTAAAGTGGCTTTGCCTACGCTTGTTGTAACCACTTTTTCTATGAATGAAAAAAAAATTTTTCATGGCTCACTTTTCATCAAGTAAAAATGCAATGAATCTGTCCTATGTTGATAAAGGGACGTCCGGGATATACCCCCATTGATTCTCATCTTGTTCATTTTCACTTAATTATTTGAGGTCAAAAAATTAATTATCTAACTTTGATGGATAATTTGTGGGTTAGGCAAGTTCTATCCACCACATTTCTTGATATCCCGACTTTAGTCAGTGAGACCAATGATTTGATTCTAGAGGGAGTTGTCCTTCCATCTAATTTTATCTATGAGCCACTTCAAATAAATCTTGAGCTAAAGCCTGAGATAGATGCTGGAGATGTTGTATCTGGTCTCGCCTCTAATCGACCAGAGGGCCTCCTTTAAAAAAGTGACCTCTTGAGCGAAGAGTTTCATGACTCGGATAATATGAAAGATGTTCCTTTTTCTTATTACCATTATCCTTTGATAGATAAACTCTTAAATAATGGTTTGTTTCCTAAAATGTAGTATGTTCGTCAAGCTAAAATTTTTTAGGCTATGTGGCATAATAGACCCCAAGGTGAAAAGTTTGGCTTAGGATATGTTAAGAAGTCAGATAAAGCCAAACATCCCCAGTGCCTCATGTAGAATGATTTCTAGATTTGAGAGTGATTGGTTACTTCCATTTTGCTTTGAAGTATATAAAAGTAAAAATGTTTTGAGTTATCTCTTTTCTTCATCAAGCAAGTCTGATATAGATGTTTCATACTTCTTACTGAAAACATGTTGTATCATTAGACAACTTTACCAGCTAATTTGATCCATGTTTAGTTAGAATACACATCTCCTTGGCTATTTGAGAGCGCCTCATTCAATTAAACTACCTTGTCTTTTTGGGTTGCTCTTAATGAGAGCATTTCATTGCTGAGATAACTTTTTTTTCTAGCAAACATAATAGTCAGGCTACCTTGGGCATTTAACTATCTAAAAGATATATGGTGCCTCACACAATAAAAATTTTATCAGCTCATTAATATATTCTTAGTGAAAGAGTATCATTATCAGTTGGATTACCTTGTTTATCTATCATCATTAATATCTTGTTTGACTTGTTTGATTTTAATCACCTTATCCAAATTAATGTTGCACCAGTTAAAGAACTTTCACTTTTAAAAATAATCCATGACTCGTCAAGATACTTGGTGATATTGAGATGGTTGGTAGACTAGTAGTTGATTTGAAGACAACTCTAAAAATGAAAATATATTCCTAACACCCAAATGAGAATGATGAGGTCTACTTATGCCTAAAAAGAAAGTATTTAAAGAAAAGGGATAAAGAAGATGGCTTTTAAGGAGAATCCAAATTAGACCTAAGATATTCAAATCTTGCATTTAAACTTTACACATTGACCTTTGGGTCAAGACAATTCTTCCTTTAGAAGTTGACTTGCTGACTGTGTGGGTTTCTACCTACCATGTCAAAACTTTTTGGAACGTAAGTTGGTCATACAACACAAGTGCACATGCCAAGTAGCAATGCGATTCAAGAGTACCTCGTATCAATTCTACGATGAAACTGTAATATTTACTTCTATAGAAAATTCTCTAGTTTACTAATTCAGTTAATCTAGCTTGGTGAATATTAAAGAAGATTTTTAAGTCCTAAGATCCCAGCAAAAAAAAATACTTGGTATTAAAAGAAAATAAAAAAATAGAAGGGAAAAACTCGTGAGTTCGTTGAAGATAGATGTGG
>NW_018164457.1:0-735 GCF_001263595.1 Phalaenopsis equestris
TTATTGTTTAAAATTTGTTCAAAAGGTGGTTGTGATTACTACAAATTTATTTTAATTTTAAGAATACATATCATAACTTTCTGACAGTTAATCACTTTAACAAGTTAATTTGAAAAAGAAAAAAATTTTATATCACGGAAATTTCAAAAAATAGCAAGAAAATAGTTCTCCAAATAAAACTGTGATAGTTGTTTGAAAATCAAAAAAGCGAGAAAGCTATCCAAAACAAACCCTTAATGAGTACACGTACAAGTTCTTATTCCAGTGGGGAAATAGGACCACAAAATACCTCGAAGAAAAATGTTTGTAAGTTTTCGTTCTACAGTGGTCGGGAGTAATTGCAATTGAGAGTAGTTACTGGAGCTTGAATAAACCATCTACATTTTTTTTGCGCCACGATCTAACTAATGGGAATATGATAAATATGAAAATTGTGGATTGGAATTTTATTTTGAATTCTAATATTTGAGTGTTAAGTTGGAAAAATAGAATAAAAGAATGTTAATTTTATAGATAGCAAAGTTTTGAATGTTATGCACATAATTGATTATATTTTTACCTTGAAATATTTTTATTTGTAAAACTAGCACCTTTTTCAGTGTTTTTCAAATTTTCACTTAAATATCAAAATTCATAAGAAAGTCATATTTCATATATTTTTTTTTATTTTTATCTAATGATTTCATAGTGAATGAAATCATTAGTGAGATTAAGGCTTTGTTGTTGTTGTTGTTG
>NW_018164457.1:835-3699 GCF_001263595.1 Phalaenopsis equestris
AAAAAAATAAATGAGGACTTCATTTTCCCAAGAACGAGCAACTCGTAACAAGGTGTAGTGTGGTGGTTGTAGGAATCCACAGAAGTTTGAAACATTCTTAAATTTCAGCAAGCGAATGGAGACGCCTTGACACCATGTAAGGCACCAGGTATGGTATGCTACTTCATGAGTTTTTGGTGTTAGAGAAGCATCTGAAGGTGACTACCATGGAACCATTGCGCCTCACCGCATGAGGATTGGGACTATCGACCCAAGAACCTCTGGCATGCATTGTTCTGGTGATTCAAGCTTGCCTTTGTTTTGGTTTGACAGTTATGTGTTACACAGACTTCAGGGGTTAGTTGAGCCAATCTAGGACTTTTCGGACACTATTTCCGTCAAACTAATTTAAATAGGATTCCTATTCAGTCTCTTGTTGGTGCTTTGAGATTCATGTCCCATAGATACCACACATAGCCACATACCACACAATTCTTACATATTTAAATATCTAACACCTAAACTTTCATATTGACATCAAGAACACTCAAATTTTTGGTTTCACATTAGAAATACCACTCTCACTAACATTTTAATACCTACATGTTATAAATGTAATGTTAAACTTGAAGTGTTAAATATGTACATGCATAAGGATTTTATGGTCTGTATGTAAATTTCCTTTTTTTTTTATTGAATTCAACAATCCTTGCATCTGAAATTAGCATGATTGACCGGGTACCAAATCAGCAAGAATCACAAAAAACGACGGAGCATGAAGTTATTTATTGCATGTATGCTGAACCCTGATTTGAATTCCTAAACGTTACAAAATAAAGAGAGGCAGCTAGCGGAATTCATATTGACTCATCTTTTTTATCCTTCACAGGTTGAAAGTGAAAATCCTGTGGAGATGGTTTTGGTAATGACTGTGGAACCTGGTTTTGGTGGTCAAAAATTCATGCCAGAAATGATGGACAAGGTGTGCAAATTATATTTCGGCAAATTGATTCTCTCTCTCTCTCTCTATATATATATATATATATATAAGCCGCTCGCCCGCTACTCTTTGCTAGTGCAGCCTAGCGTAAGTCCCCTAGGGTCACGAGTTCAATCCCGCCTGAATGCATCTGTCTTGCAGTGCGGGATCGAGTTGTTAGGCACATGAGGGTGGCTGGGGGCTCATATCATAGCCTCCGACCATTCTTTTTTAATATATATATATATATATATATATATATATATAATTCTTTTTCTGAAAAAAAATATATTTACATACCAAGAACACGATTCTCATGTATTTACATATCTCAACCTAAACTTCCATATTTACATGCGAAGCTCTTTGTTGTTTTAAACTTATGCATGGAAGATGTGCAAAACTTTTAAAACATCGTGATATTTCTATTTTGATGTGATACATGTGTAAATGTGGTAGTTTTGGTGTAAGATATGTAAACACAAAAGAATTGTGTACTATGTACCTTTAAGAAATAATGAATTTATTTTTAGTTATTTTGAGTGTGAATATAAAGTCTTCGATTTTGAGAGAGCTTAAAAGGTACTGGTGCCATTAAAATTGCTCGATAATGACCACTGATTGTTCTGCCTGCTGAGCTTCGCTTCTATACTAGCATTTCCTATTTCTTACTGAACTAATCATGGCTTATTTGTCTTGCCCCAATCAGGTGCGAGAATTGAGGAGAAAATTCCCCTCCTTAGATATAGAGGTAAAACCAACTTGAAATCTTTTTATTTTGTCAAAGTCAATTGCTTTAGTTATATATGACTTTTTCATTGATTACAAAAAAACAATTTATTTCTTTTTGTAAAATTTATATTTCAAATTTTTTATTTTCCTGTTTCAAATCTTTGCCTTTACTGTCACATATGGAGCTTTATATTATTCATACCAAGTTATTCGTCTAGTTTGTAAATTTTCTTGCAGCCCCCACACTTTTTCATGGATTAAAGAACTTAATTCTAATACATTTACGCATCGCATCGCATCGCATGATCAGTTGACATTAAAAAACTGTGATTATTAATTTATAACTTATAAATTTGCAATTTATGTTCTTAGTTTTATAACTACTAGTAATTATTGCATATTTACGTCTCATTTTCTATTTTTTATTTATTTTAACTTATTTTATTGGCATTATCTCACTTAGCAGACATTTTCTGTCAAAAGAATATAGTATGATCTATCATTTTGAATATATTTTGTATACAATTTTATGACATGCCAAAATTTTGAACTTAGTTTTTGATCATTTAGTTTATTCCACTTAAATTGATTCAATTCCGTATTTTACTTTTACAAAAATAGTGATGGTATTTTTGTTGTGATGTTAAAGGTAAATATGAATGTTAAGGTGTTAGATATGTAAATACATAAGAAATGTACGGTATTTGTGTAAATTTTCTATTCAAATATTACATGCATTTTATAAGTTCATATCATATAAGAATTTTCACTGTTATTCATATCAAATATCACATTAATTCTGGTTATATTTAGGCATTATTTTTCATATTAGTTTACTGATCACAAATTTAGTACTCAAAAACTAATATTTCATACTTATTTTTTCTAATATATAAAATATAAGATTTATGATCTTCTCATTTAATATCATATCTATTCATAAAGGATAGAGGATAGTGGATAGAGTATTTTTTAATGACTTTATGTTTTGTTTTTTTTGTGTTCTATTAAATATTGTTTAGGTCTCGTCTAAAATTAGTTTTTGTTAGTTAGTGTGTATTTTATGATATCAGTCACTTTTAAGAGAAAATATTGGGTCTAGAGTATGGACGCAAGCTATGTCCGGATAACGGATCTGATGCACGAGATGCACGGGCAATGTTTTTTTTTTTTT
>NW_018164458.1:0-19391 GCF_001263595.1 Phalaenopsis equestris
GGCAAACCCTACACCAAAAATAGTGCCGACAAGTCGGTTCTCCAATAGGTGCATGAAATAACTCTTCAAAAAGCATCCAAATTCATCGAATCTTCTAGAAATAGATTCTGAACCGACATTGGTGCCGTCGGCGCCCATTCTGGCGCCGTCGGCGCCCATTCTGGCTGAAATTTAATTAAATATGCCTTCTCTATCAAAAGGCACTGTCGACTCTGAGTAAAATCCATCATCCGTTCTGTAATTATGCGTCGTCAGCGCTAATTATTTTTTCAAAAATGCCATTTTGACTCCAAATTTCATTTTTTTTGCTTCAAGTCCTAAAAATCAACAACTTGCAAGAAAACATAAAAAAATACTTTTCATTAAAGTGCAATATCACTAAAAATGAGTATAAAATATGGGTCTAAAAATTCATATATTTTTGGTGTATCAGACATTTTAACTTATTATACTTTGTTGAAGAAAATCATCCCCTAAATTCATAGGGACCTACCAATAAAATACCCTACATTATTTATCCTACATGTAAACCCAATACTTGTGGATTTACGATTTGTGTAAGGTATTCAAATCCTTGTGAGCAAATGGGGATATTTTTTTATACCACATATGAATCATCGGATTAGTGTAGGTCAGAGGTCTAAATGGCAAGGGCAATGATGACATCGCTTATGTGTGTTATGAGTGGGATATGCAGTGAGATTTGGGATAGTATCTCCTGGCTTGATGGCCCTCAATAAGGGGAGAGCATGATTGATGATAATATTCACCAACTTTTGATAGAAATTACCCCTATCATTCTTAGGATACTGTTAGTCCTAGCCTTATTGGGGTGATTAGCTTGTGGACTATCTCATTTTGTTAAAATACTTATATACATATGTTACAAAATAAAAATCCTTTTATGATATGATTATTTTTTTCTGTCAAGTAAACTCTACATGCATGAAAGATTAAAAGAATTTTGATGAAAACTTATAAAGTTCTATGGGCTAATCACTTGGATTGAGGTTAAGGATTGTCCTCCTTGGACTGTTAGGTTGGCGACTTTTATCAAAGTTGGATAATAAAGCATAGAGTCCAGCTCTAAGCCCCTACCTTTAATAATTTCTTACATTTATTCTTGATCTTTCATATGTGACATAAGGTTTAGTTTTACTTGCTTGTGTTTTTCTGTGACTTGTTTAGTTTTATTTGCACCACACTCTTTTATGATTTGCTCAATTCCCCGCATGCTATCATATATCGTGTTTATGCTACTAACCTTGCAGCTGCCGCAGGAGCGCCAAGTACACATTTATAGTTTATTTATTACAATTTTACTGTTTTACTTTATTGTTACTTTACTTTATCATCCATGTTTTACTTGTAATACCTATAAAACAAAAACACACTTTCAAAAAACTAATATATACACTTTCAAAATAATGAACGAACATAATTCTTTCATTTTGGATATACGAGAAACACTCAGATGTGGTAACTTACGGTTACTAATGAGAATTCTCTGATTTAAATGAGTTTAACAACTTGTTTAGACTAAGTAAATTCAAAAAAAAATAGTGATGTCAGGACGACAGAACCGCGAGATCTTCACCGGCATCACTGGACATGAAATAAAATTCCCCCCAAATACTTATATAATAAATAAAATACAAACATAATACATAAATAATTACATAATAGATAATGCACAAAACAATGACATAATACATAAACCTTAAACCTTTGAGCTGCCACTTTGACAAGAAGCTCAAACCAAGCTACAAGTGGAGGTGGTCGACGATCTGTAACAGCAAAATAATTCTAGTTTGTTGGCTTGACCGATCAGCTGCCACCGACCCAATCACCTCGACTAACCATTTTTCGTTGTTCGGTCGCCCCAACCCAATTGATTTTTTCTTATTGATCGATTGCCTACAACAGTTTGATTGACCATTTTCTTTAGTTTGATCAATTGGCCACCACCGGCCTGATCGCCTTGATTGACTGTCCTTCATCAATCGGCCGCCCCGACCCGATTGACCATTTCTCGCCAATCGACCACTTTCGTCACCTCGACCGATCTGTCGCCTCCAGGCTGATCGCCACTATTGATTATCCTTTATTGATCGTTCCTCATTAATCTACAGTCCATGATAGTTCCATTGAACACTTTCCTCATCGATCGACCACCCATGCTAATTTGATCGACCACTTCTTTCACTTCAACTGATCGGCCGCTACCGGCCCAATCGACCTGACACACCATTCTTATTTGATCGTCGTCCACACTAGTCTGATCAACCACATCTATCGATTTGATCGATTCAACACCACTAGTCCGATCGTTTCAATCGACTCCACTTGAATGTTGCATCATTACATGCTTATCTCATATTTTTTACATGAAAACATTCACACTTTACACCCTATGGTGCACCTTCAAGCATATGCCCCCATATTTTTGTGGTGGGTATCTATGTCCCACTTGGGCATAGCACTTTGTACCCACTTCTCGGCACTTCGTGCCATGTCACAGATGGATTACACTTTCACTCATGCACCTGCACATGTTTTTTTACGAAGCACCTTGTATGTCCCAGACTTGCATGCTTGGGGTCTTCCTGAGTCTATGCTTTTTATACACTCATCTTATGACACTCAAGTGTCTCTCGTGGGTATGGCTTGCACACTTAGCATGTCCATCATGTGATTCTCCCCTAATAAGAATCACACTTTTTTCACTTTCTATAGCGCTGCTTCAGACTTTCAAAAGTATTTTCTAGAGTCACTACTCTTTGCACACTCACTCCCGACAATCTCATGTCTTTCTGGAGCCACTACTCCTCGCAAACCTCCTACCACACTACTTTATACTGTCCTAAGTATTTTCTCGAGTTATTGCTCCTCACACACTACCTCCCGATACTCTCGTGTCTTTCTTGATTCATTGCTTCTTGCAAACTCTTTCACCTCTTACAACCATGCTTTGGACTGTCGTAAGTATTTTCTCAAGTCACTAATCCTCGCATACTCACGTCTAGACACTCATGTGTCTCTTTCAAGAATGGCTTGCACATCAAGCCTACCTGAAGGTGTTTCTCTCTAGAGAGAAATACGCCACCTCACTCATATTGTGTGTCTTACATGCACATCACTGCATCGTCAGTGCATTCATCATTAGTATACACTATCGTATACTTATGACAAATTTTTCTATCTTGTGATTGCTTCTTCCTCGACAAAGTGGTCACAATGTACATGATATCTTTGTATCTACATGTGCATCCTTGATTGTCTCAACGATGAAGCTGCCTCGTTAGCTAAGTGACCCTTTGTTGATCGCAACATGACAAGATGAAATACTAGCTATTACACCGCGACTAGCACACATATGTTGTGCTAAGGTTTCAAGGGTCTAATTGGTGCCACTTAGGCATTCCTTTTCTTAGGACCTATTTAAAAATATAAAAAATATTTTTTTTATTACATATGAATCATATTTTTAAAATGTACTTTGAAAAAATTTGCATCTCTAGCTTAAATTGTACATAAGGTCATCCTTGTTTAAGTTTTTATAAAAGTTGCATCTAGTGTCACCTCTTAGATTTCTTAGATCCTTAGGATGGGGTCGGGGATGGTGACTCCATCAAAAGTCAAAAGATACACCAACATTTTTTCCCGCACCTATACTTCACACACTAAGATGATGAGATTATGACACTCTATGTTAGATGGTGTGCTAGGCTAGGACTTGGGTGTTAGGTAGACTTTTTAATGTCTTTGTTATAGTTCTTTGTCGGTTTGGTTTTCCTAGTCAAACATCTATTTTGTGTCTCTTTGTGTGTTTACTGGTGCGTCTTCATACAGGGTGTCATGTTCAATAAGGAGGAGCTACAATGATTTACACTAACACGTTTTCTGCTTGTGTTGTTAAGCACTCCTTCCGCTGGACATGGTTTATTTCAAGTTGCATGTTTTAACCCATACTAACCCCTTTGCTTTGCAGGTCAAGTCTTTTACCATGTGATGTTTAGAGTCCTTATGTATAATCTGTATCAGAAATAAGGTATGAAAACTAGTTTTGTAGCGTCAGGCTGGCGGAACCATGTGATAGGGCTAAGAGCTGCTTGCATGTGTCTTGTACCTTAATTCTAAATCTCATTCATGTATAGAATTGGGACTATGGGTGTACATATGCAGTGTATGGCCTCCTTGTTCTATTTCTGGGATACATTGTCGACCCAACGACATTGGACTCCTATTTATTATAGTTGGCCTGTTTTACTTTCTTAGAGCGTACTTAACTTGTCTTCTCTCTTTTTCGATTGTGGTTTATCTAGGAACTATGCGTATAATTTAGACTCTTTAAGACTTTAATTATAAATTTTTTACAAAAATACTAATAAAAATTTAAGACTAATTAAAATTTAGAATTAAAATATTTCAAGATTTTGAAAATCTACACTTTACTTTCGTACATGGCCCTCTGGTTGGATTTTAAATTTGTTTCATGCATGGCTATCACCCAAGTCATAATTAATTGAGCCTCCAAGCTTAGAAATAGACAACTACATCATATTGTTTATCCTAAGGAGAGTCCCCATGCTTCTCCAATATAACTGGCCCAATATAAATTTCTACTTACATGGTTGTCTGGTGCACTTAGGGAGTTAGAGGCTTCTTTGACCCAGACATGGAGTAAGTTCTTTATGAGAGTGTTCCAGCTGCGTGGTCATACCTCTCTTCTCTTTCCACTCCAACGGTCATCACTTTGGCGGGGATAAGTCCCACCTCTTCCTACTTACATAGGTTCATAGGATTAGAGTGCCTTTCTCTTGAACTTAGTGCTACTAAGGCCTCCTTGGATGACACAATTCACTGATTGCTGACTAGAGGGTCTCTAGTTGTGTTGGCTCGACTACATATACAATCTGGTAAACTTGGGTTCCTAATAGCTTGGGATGACAGATACGTGATATTCTGACCAATCTATCTCTACCCGGTCAGGATTACTCCACCCTTCCTTTTTCTACCCCCTTTGAGCCATGTTGCCCTTTTGACGCTTCATCGATGTCACCTCATTGGCTTCAATTATAGACAAGCCATTGCTCGTTTTGGACATGGTGATGCACCCTCTTCTCTTACGACCTGATTAGACTTGAAAGCATAGTGTGGACCCTATGAAGACACTTGGTTATTTCATAGGTCTTGATTTTCGATGAGCTGCTACTAATTTGGAATGCGAGAGACTCACTCACTCTCTACTATATGGCCTAGCAATAGCTTCGAAAGCATCGAGATGCTCCAGTGAGATAACCATCCTTTGTGACACCTCTCACTATTTTTCACTTAAATGTAAGCAGGATTCATTTAATCAAAAGTATTATTGGGCATCATCCAAGATGTAATTAATTAAATGAATACATTCCTTTGAAAGTTGCTCTTGACCCCAAAACAATCATACACACTTAAATATCTAGTTGTGAGTTATTTTTGTAAGGTTTTCTCTGTTGATATGTCTCAAAGCATTTTCAATCAAATCTTGTTTGGATGTACACTCTTGGGCTATCATGCAAAGTTTACTTTAGGAAAGTTACCCACATTCCTTCTCTTGTTTGTCTACATTTGATGTATATCCCACCTTCTCTATTAATCTCTTCTTTAGATCATCCATATGTTCTGGAAGAGAGTTTTGCTCGAAAAAATGAATTATACGATAATAAACAAGCTGACAACTCCTAAAAAATAAAAGGGACACAGAACAATAAAAATAATTAAAGATAGTTCTAAATCATAAGATGTATTATAGAAAAACCCTTTTATTAATCATCATTATTAGTTATTAAGTTGCTTGCTCTATTTTTAAAGAAGCGTCTTCTTCACACTTAATATTGACATTTGACTGATATGCAAAGATTAAACTCAATATTTATTATAAATATAAAGATAATTAATTGTACTCTCTCATGACATATAAATATGTCCTTAAGGGTCAAAATTAAAATAATGGAATCGCTTTCCCATGATACTTTTATTTATAACAAAAAAGAGAAAAAACATACATAATTGAGCTTGTAAATTATTGAATGACACCTTCTAATGTATTGAAAGAAAAAACTTTTTTAAATCCAAATTCTTGCATAAATTAGGTTAAAATTTCACAATTCAAAAGAAAAATATCATTAACACAAACTTCAAAAAGTATAATGCAAACCTAAAATAAGAGTTTAAATCTTAAATTTACTATAAGGAGTAAGAAGTGAAAGAAAGATGTTCTGTAATGTTCAAAAAATGGGTCATTAACAGGAGTAAGAAGCTAATTGATGTTGGGTTCATTTATAAGAAGTTGATCCTACCTAGCTTGTTGTTATTTTACATATTTGTTAAAAAGTTTTTGTAAATTCAAGTTTGTTTCAATTTGTTAGATTTAAATAAGAAATTTTCAAAGGATGAATTTTCTTAGTATTTCCAAGAGCGAATAATAGATACATGATTTTTAATCATTCTTTTCTTTCAAGGATGACATATATAGAAGTAATCAAATCAAGATGGTCCTATATAAAGAACATTTCACTACTTTTATAACTCTATGATTATACTTTTTTCAATCATTCTTGTATTTAATTTTTATCTTTATATTATTTTTACTATTTTTTAAGAATATATCCACATTATATTAAAACTTTAATGATGTAAGAATTAGGAAACATCTAGTTGTAGGATTTTTTTATAAGGAGTACTTTGGCTTAATGCATTGGTACATTAAATTGAATGATCTCTTAAGTTGTATTTTGAACTTAATAGAACTTATAATGGTTGAGCCAAGGTGCTAGTGTACCTTTTTTTCTTAGGTAAATGAGGTGGCACCAAAGATCATGGTGATGCCTTGAAATCACTATCAAAATTTTAATAGAGGATACGACATTAGGGCGCCAACATATTGAACCAAGCTTGATACTTGGTGCTAAGGTGCTAACTCTGACACTACTACTTTGAAAATAAATCTAGAACATGATCATTATTACTATTAGAATGGTTATATGGTATAAGACCATAGTTTTAAATAGTCCCTCTAACCACCCAAATGGAAGCGTTGTAATGTCAGGCTTAGCATCAAGCTTGGCATTGCAACAAAAATTTCATAAATTACCTATATTAAACTAAATTTTAGAAGGATTTTTAAGATGGGAGTGCTTTGTTGGAGGTATTAGTTTTATTAAGGGTTGGTTTGAAGAATTATATCAATGGAGATAAACCATAGGAACTATTTGATTCAAGTATTTTTATGCTCTTTTATCTTTGTTGGTCTTTAAATTATCTATCACGAGTTTTTCTCTTACTTATATAAAATAAATCACTTCTTACAAGGCTAGATTTAGTTAGATGTTTAACATCATTTTCTTATTAATTTGATCATTTGATTCTTGTGCTTGAAGTTACCATATTTAGGTTATGAACCTCTTTTTCTTGTATTCTTGTATGTTCTTGGTCATCAGTTACTTAATTCAGAGACTTATTTTGAATTGATAGATAATAAATAGGTTTTTCATGGTTGAAATATCCTAATCCTTAAATAGAGATATGCATGGTATAATTGTGTAATAATTTTGATTGATCTGTTATATTTGATAAGTATGATTTTTTTTTAAATGTTGGTACATTGTATTGTCATGATATAATGTTATTCTTTGATAATTTTTTATATTATGAAGTAAAAAATTACATTGATTACATAATTCCCCAAAAGTAAGATTTTTTATAATCGTTTAATAAACTTAAGCATCAAACTCCATTATATTAAAAAATATGAATTGAGAAAAAATCCTCTTAAATATGATTTCAGAGCAACTTTTTAAGAAAATTTCTATGATTTATTGTCACCCATATTGGAATTCAAATCAATCTTATAATGATTGAAGCAATTAAAGAAAAGAAATTGCCTAAAAGTTTGCTTAGCTAGGATTTCATCAAGATAAACTTGGCTTTTTGAGCAGTAATGTTTAGCATCTTTATGATATATGCTAACCAATCATAACTTTGGCTAAGAAAAATATACACTTTTTATTGTTATAAAGCTTTTCAAGGTACATGTAATGATATAAAGTTATTAGATTGAATCACATGACCTTGGTGTAAAGATGAAGAATGGCTAAAAAAATTATAAAGGAGTTAAATAATAATAATATTAATCCTAAAACATAAGGGCTCAAACCTCTTATTGGATCTAAGACCTTAGTCTTCACAGCTACACCACACTTGAGACTAGAGCTTGATCAAGTGAGGCAAAGTCGGGAGGAAGTACTGTGGTCATTTGAGTTCGAACCCATCATAGGATTGGTTCAAGAGAAGCTTGTTTGGATTTTGATTTAGAAAAGACATCTTAGATTCCACAAAGACATCTTAGATTCCACAAAGCTATCAAGTGAAAGAAATAACGCTCTATGAATTCATGCACAAAATATGTTCGTGCCTAACACTAATTAGACACTACAAGATGAGCAATTCATCAAAAAGCATACTATCAGGATGGATTGGTGCCTAGCTAAATCCAATTGTCTGGTTTGTGGACTTGAGTTTAACTCTCATGATGGGAACATTGGTTGTGCAAAGAGAATGACTTGTCATCAGCGCTAAGCCAAAGTGGCCTAGCAGAATCTATATACATGTTCATCAAGCCAATTCATTTTCTAGTCTACATAGCTATAAAGGCAAGTTCTATATTAAACCAAGTAGGTCCAAAGTCTAGTGATTTTAAGATAGGATCATGCTCGAGTCGACACATTAACCTGACCAACATTATCTTATTTTGTCTTTTCTCTTATATGTAATCAATGCATTAACATATTTTACTTGGAATCCATGCTTATTATATGGATGCATCCACTTTATCCACTTAAAAAACTAATTAATTTTATAACATAGTGGCACAAAAGGGCAATACAAAGTCGCGCGCATGTCAAAGAATTAGAGTGCTTATTAACATTATGCTCTCAATCCACTAGCTAGAAATTGTTGTTTAAAGAAAAAAAAAGGGTATTAGGCTCTTTAAAACAAATTAATTAGTCTTCTAATCCAATTGCTGAAGTTGATTAAGGATAAAACTTAGCTAGCTGCCATCATTTTGGCCATTGTTTGCGTCATCATCGTCATTAAAGTTAATGATGTCCTAATCAAAGAATGTGGATGACGATTAATCCCACGACAGAGCTATGCTAAATGTTAATTACCTGTTTATTAATGTTTGGCTCCACTAATGGATCGCTGTCGAGTTCGAGACGCCTCTTCTTCTTGGGATTTTTTTTCTCGTTAATATTAAAAAAAGTATGTGAAATAGCATTTTTTTTATTTTTGGAAAATAAAATTAAGTAAAATAGTTACTTTATTAAATCGGTAAAATTACGAATGAAAAAATTATTTCATATTGACAGCGCATGCAGAGATACATGTATTATCTGATCTCGAACATCGATCATAGTAAAACTGTATTTTGAAGGGCCTCATTAAAAAAAAAACAAAAAACAAAAAAACTTTGATCGACGGCCGAGATCGGACAGCGCATCCGTATGTGCATGCACCTCTGCATGCGCTACACCTCTGCATGCGCTGTCCGTATGGAATAATTTCTCCTGCGAATGAGCTATTTTTTATGAGTTTTTATTGCGTAAGGACACCGTAAATTTGCATCCGATGTCCAATCAATACCACCAAA
Source organism: Phalaenopsis equestris (assembly GCF_001263595.1). Classification (NCBI taxonomy): domain Eukaryota; kingdom Viridiplantae; phylum Streptophyta; class Magnoliopsida; order Asparagales; family Orchidaceae; genus Phalaenopsis; species Phalaenopsis equestris. Next base: position 9,695 of record NW_018164458.1, read on the forward strand.
ATAGAGCTTTTTATTTTTATTTTTTTTGTTTTAAGAGTGGGGCCCACTCGAAATTTTTTGACCCACGCAATAAAAAATCCTTTTTTATTTATTATGCTACATGTTATAAGACAATTAGCACAACAACAAAAAAATTATTAGGAAACTAAATATTTTACTAAAGTATAGTAATTAGGCGGAATGACACTCATGAGTTATGAATTATATTCAGGTGAAATAATAAATTTATGAATTCGCCCGCATGTTTTTAATATATGGTTTGAATACGGTATGATTATGTCTTCTAACATAATTCATTCATAGATCAAATATATTATATCATGATTTGATCACAAACATCATGCTCAAATACGACTCGCTTCATGTTTGACTTAGATCAAGTTATCACTTGATCTATTCAAACCGTATTTGGACCCTATACGAGCTTTCTTGAAGTTGCTCATGCCTTAGTTGAACTCGAATTGAATATATCATTCAAAGAAATTTTAAAATTAATATTCAAATAAGGTTTGAGCACGATTTAAATATGTTTTAATTGTTTTCTAAAATATGATCCACATCTTGTTCAAATTTTGTTCGATTCTTATTTGAATAAATATTAGTTACAACAAACTTAAACGAGTATGCTCTACAGCCAACAAATGAAGGTATTTAGACATGAAGTAAACTCTGAGGCATACTACCTCCAAAAAATGAAATGCAATCATATTTTCCACATTGTCGCAAAAATAATGAAGATATTTTGTTTCTTTAACATGTTGGTAATTATTTTGAAGTGTATATAAGTGGAATGTGAAAAGTTCATTTGTGTGCATGTGTGTACATGTGTGTATGTGAGTTTATTTATGTGTATCTATATGTATATATGTATATAAATATATATATGCACATATGTAGGTATATAGGTATATTTGTGTGGTTACATCAGTTGTTCTAAAGATTTTTTACTCAGTTTAATGTTAGCACACCATATAGATATTCAAAAGTAGTGTTCATAGGTCTATAACAGTTATTATTGCATATGACATAAGTTTAAATGGTCATTACAATGCTTTATTATCATTTTTCAAGAATGTATGCTGGTATTTTACAATATGATAACCAAGGATTATAAATTGCCTAAATATGAGTTTTTATTCATTTGCTATTTATTTGATCCCAATTATTCAAGTACATAAAATAGTTTATTCTAATTTTTTTTTTAAATTTTACACAGCTATTTATAACTCTTTAATTCATTTTTGGGGTTGTGCATGCCTATACAATTGTGTTTAATGTATTTTTTTATTTTTTTTATTTTTGGGTGGTCGTAAGGAAAAAATATTACGACCGGAGTCCGGACGCAAGTTACGTCCGAAACAATGGCTGTGATCCACTGGAAGGAGCGAAGGATTACACACAAAAAAAAAAAAAAAAAAAAAAAAACCTTTGGTGCTCACAAAAAAGTTTTTGTCCATAAATACGTAAAGCTGCATCAGGACGTAACACGTAATATTTTTCGGTGCATGACCCACTCTTCTCATTTTTAATATATATTGTATTCAATCATTTTGCTATGAATCCCTTATAGACAAAATGTTTATCGTCAAAAAAAGATAAAATGATAGACGTCGTCTCACATTATTAATCATTTTTTTAGGCTACATTCACAAGGTTATAGCTCAAGCCTCTATGCAATCTTTTTTTTTTATTTTTCCTCTTATGCATAAGTGCATATGGCACTTTTCTTCATTTTCTTCTTCTTTTTTTGATGTATACACAATTATACAAGTGTCCAACTCTTCTATTATTTTTTCCAAGGTTATATAAACCTTTATAAAGTCAATCTATAGTAATATTTTCATCCTTTTGGTTATACATAGATGCATATATGCACATGTATTTCATATAATTATTATTCATTTTATACATAGTACACAGGCATGTAAAACACATCAAATCTTTCACAAGTGTGCAATAATAAGGATTTGAAGTGTTGATCATGTTTTATAAATAATTAAAACATTATTAAATCTCGCTCGAAATTTATTTGAATATTAATTCTAAGGTATTTTTGAACTCTCATTCAATGATAGATTTGAATCGAGTTCAAATAAGGTATGAGCGTGTTCAAAATGGCTCTTATAGGGTCCGAATAAGGTTTGAATAGATCAAGCTATAATTTTTTTTGTTATAGTTGAAGCAAACTTGAAAAATATAACTGATTTAAGTAGTTATAATACTCTTAGATCAACAGGAAGAACTAAGAAAATGATGTGAGGTAGAGGAAACATGCCTTTCAAGAGTTATAACTCTTTTTTGTTAACCTCTCTGATTTTGTATGTAAGATTAATGTAATCATCAATGAAATGGTTTTCTATACCATTAGCCCTTTTCTCTTTTTTTTTTTTTTGAATGTCTAACTAGCTTGCATGCCTTCTTTTTAACTTTTTTCCCCATATGATATAAGAATGTGATGCTTGTTTCACCTATAAAAAATAATTTATTAGCATAAAATTTTTTTGATATTCAAATATAGTTCGAGTGAGGACATACTTGAATCGAATTGTATTTGAGCATCCAGTTAATGATCAAATAAATTTGATCTATGATTGGATTATGTTAAAGGACATGATCATACCGTATGTAGACCACATATTAAAAACGTGCGGGCGAATTAGCTTAGGATGTTGTTCAAACTATGATTAGCTAATATAAAAAAACTATTTTAATACTCATTAAACAGCATAATCTTTGATATATTTAAACATTGTTCATTCATGGTTTGAGCAAAATCTGAACATAGTTCACACACATACTAAACATATATTGAAGCGCATACTTCAGTAGTCTTTTTTGCTCTTCAGATCTTTGTGGTGAAAACACTATGGAAATAGTACAAATATATGCTTAAGTTATTGATGAAAGAAAAACAATTCAAAATTCATCAGAGTGTTCCATACTAAGTGTGAAAAAATCCATGGAGATATGACAACGATAATAATGGAAAAAGTATCGCAATGGGAAGACTGGTTCACATCATTCCTCCTATGTGGTGGAATATAGATATTTGTAGGGGAGTATTTTAAGTTCAAAGTGAACTTTTCCAATTATATTCCTAATAAATAGAATAGTGGATATATCTCTCTAATTTTGGGTCTTTTATGACATGCAAAGTCAAATATCTATAAATTATTACTGGGTTTTCCTAATGAAGGTTTTGAAGTGTTGTACATTCTTGTGCATTATGAACCATTATTTTAGGGTGTACATGAGCATGCATAGTATAATAAGTTTGTCTCTTTTTTATTGGTTTCAAACCCCTATATAAATTGAAAACAATATGAGAATGTGATATTGTACCCATTCATATATAAATATATTAAATAATCCTTTTGCGTACTCTTCATTATTGATTCATCAAAATATGATAAACTATTTTAAATGAATATAGAAGTAAGGATGAAAGTTCATTGTTGAGGACAATATAAATGAGATGAACTTGCTTGTTGACATTGAGCTATTAAATCTTTTGAATATCATTATTTATATTAAAACAATAATGTAAATTATACTATGATTATGCTCAACATATTGGGTTTAGTGTTTCAAAAGATTTTGTCTTTATTAGTCAAATTCAAAAACAATAAAATTAAAAGATTATTTATTTTTGAAATATAGGTGAAAGACTAATGTAGGGAAGTAAGCTCATGAAGGAAAGTTCCATAAGGTAAGCATTAGTTGGGATTTTCAATAATGATGAAATTAAATATAAATAGGGATGATAATTAATAAGTTTAGAAATTTATTAAAGCTCGTTAAGCTTGAAGAATATCATAGGCTGCCATTTTAAAGAGTAATATTTAAAGAAGGATCAAGCATTCCAAACATAATAACAAGCTAGATTTCAAACTTAAGATGCATTATCCTATTTTATCGATGAAGTTGTTAGAGTACTAATCATTTATTTTGGAAAGATAAGCTTTAATTTTATTTAAAACCAAAATGGAGCTAGAATAGAAAATAATATTGACACTCCAAGTTCACTAACATTTTTCAAAGAAGATTAGATTAAAATTACATTTTTATTTTATTAATTTGGCATTAGTTATAGATAGAAAAATTAAAATCATGCTTGTGCACTTCTTGTCATTGTTAATTATTACTTGAAAAATATTTTCATTGCAAAAAAAAAGACGTTTCACAACCCTTTTTTCAAGCTTTAGCAGCACTTATAAAACCAATTAATTTTCTTGCCTCGCTTTTAAACGTGCTACAGAAGCATTGTAGTTGCTTAAATAACTCTCCTTTCTCTCTAAAAGAATCCCTCTTTGAATCTCGAGAAGCCTCTTTAAATAGAACTCTCAAAATGCTCAAAATTTTCTTTAAGCACCCCTTCAAAATTCGTCCACGTTCATTGATTCTTCTAAATAACAACCTTTAGCACCTAGACGTCAGATCAACATTGGCCTCTTTGCTTCTCTTGACTCCAACTTGCTCTATTTTCGTTCCATTTGCTCCTTTTAGTGTACCTAGAACCGAAAACATGAAAAATATCTTTCATTAAAGCTCAATAACATTAAAAATAGGCATTAAATGTGCAAATAAAATTGACATATTTTAGAAATATCAAAATCTTACAAACTTAATTGTTGCTTGTCCTCAAGTAACTTTTCTCTTTTGAAAAATTACATATGTTAACATGTGGTAGTGGGTTTCATTAAAGACCTCTATAGTTTTATCCTATAAATGTGGTAGTTATGACTTTAGAAAAATTTTAGTAATTAAGGCTAGACATAAGACATAAGAATATGTTGTTATCAAGTCTAGGAATTCTAATTTTCTATTCATTTCAAAAATTAATTGTAGTTTGAAAAACATAGGGGCCTCAAAAAAATAGTAGATAGAATTTGAGAGAACTCTACTAGTAAAGGTAAACTAATACTGCAAGAAAATAAAAGCTCATAACTGTAATAAAGCCTCTTTCTTTAAAATGATTCAAATGAAACCAATTTTTAATTAGGCATTCACTCAAGCTTCTCCTCACTTTTACATATACTTTTTCTTTCTTTCTTTCTCTTTTCTTTTTCTTCTTTTTATTTTCCTTTTACTTTCAGGATCATTTTCAATCCTTCATTTTCTTTTTCTCAGTGATGATTACTATATCTAGATCAACCAAATGATTTTAAACTTTATTGTCCTCCTCTTAAAGTTAAAAACTCATCACATTTCTTCACCTTGAAAATTTATAATAGTTTTCAAAAATGATTTTTCATACAGTCTCAATTCTTTAAAGTATAGATATAAGATCCTCAATATTTCAAAAAGATAATTTCTTTTTTACTTTAAATAGTAAAATCATATCAACATTCTCTTTTACTTAATAACTTAATTCTTAGAACTAGCCTTTATCACTAAAAATTTACTTAAGCCTACCACACCATATAAAAAAAATTTAGTTCTCTAAAACTAACACCACTGTTGACCTCACTTTTAGTTGAGGTCTAGTCTTTCTTCCTTAGAAGCCTAGGATCTAGCCATATCACTTTCTTGTTGACTATTCCTAGAGGACTAGTGATGGTGCCCTCACCTATAGAAATTCTAAACTCTTCTTTGCTCATCTTGAAGTTCCGCATGTTGTTTATAACCTCTAGCACTTAGTAGGTGGGACCAATATGAGGGAGCTCAAGAGGAGTCCCCATAGGACTTTTTGGCCTTAGGGTTAGCTCTGGGTCGTGTGGTCTTGGTCAGTCCTGCACACACACACACTTGCACTTGTATTCACAACCTCAACCCTGACCAAATATGCTTAGTTGAACTCTTAATTTATTGGAAACTCAAGTGGATGGTCCCCCAATCCATTAGACCTGGGCTAGGGTTTGGCTAAGATCAGCAAATGGAGGATCCATAATGGGATTTCCCTTAGTCTCATGGATCAAATAGGGAGATCTCATGATTAACATTCTCAATCAATCCCAATTTTACCAAATTCCCAATTTTGACCATTTCTTGACCCCAAGCTCCTCTATTTAAACACCACCCTCTCACAAACAAACATAGAGTGTGCTCAAATCCTTAGGGAGACTCTGTCAAAATCCTTACAGAGCCTCTTCAAGCTTTCCTAAGCTCAAACTAAGCATTTTGCAGCCACCTCCACCACTGCTTGAGCCCAATTGCTCAATGGAAAACCAGGGCAGATTCTGGTCATTTCCTAAACTCCCCACTAAAACCTAAATTGAAGTGTCCATAAGCTTCACTAGAGCTTAAGGAGAAGTTTCCCACTAAAATCCTTCTCTGTTGAGCCCTCTAACCCACTGTTTGACCAAGGTCGCACCCCATTTCACTAAATTCATACTTGGAGCATTCACCATAGGAGAGTGACACTTCCAGGAGGTTCGCCAGACTCTACTAAAGCTTCCACAAGCACCCAATCGAGACCTCACATCTTGAGCAAAGATATAAAGCTTAAACCCTAATTTTTGGCTCGGTTTGAGCCTTTGTTAAGAAAAGTTTGAATTCATACTCATGTATCCATATAGATGTGTTCGTCTTGAGTAGATGAAAGTGTAGGAACAAACTCGAAATGATTTGGTTGAGTATCGAGAGAGATCTTAGGGTTTGAAGTTTAATCGAGCGGTTCGGGTACGATGAACGGATGCCGTCCATTCGCGTGTGTACCAATCCAATGATGGAGGGAGCATCAGACAAGCAGATGGAATGAAATGTGCGGGTTGAGTTAGCAACAACGTGGATGGCGATGCCGAATCAGAAAGCACCACGCGGAGCTTCGGAGGGTACGAGGTTAACGCGGTGCTGACTGGGATAAGTAGGAAATTAAAGATTTTTTATTTATTTTAATTCCAGATCTTAGAAAATTCATAACTTGGTGTAGTTAAATCATAAAAATAAAATAAAAAAATTCTGTTGCTCAGTGAACATAAGAGAATAATGTGAAATAAAAATAAAAATTATATGGTGTGTCTCTGATTTTTAATTAACTAAACAATCTCTGTAATGTTTTAATTTTAATTAAGCATATAATAATCATCATGGCTTGATATTTGAGGGGTTTGGTCCTCATTACAGTGAGGGTGTTTTGTGATTTTTCCAAACTCAGAAAGCATCTCTACAAATGAAACCCTAATTTTCATGTTTAGATGGTTATTCTACTTAAAATTATTATATAAGTTAAATAATAAATTAAAAAATTATGAGACTTATTTTGGTAGGTTCCCTGTGGTCAAAGAACTTCTAAAAAATTGTAAATTAAGTTTTAATATCTATGTCAATTATTGTAATTAATAAACCCTAAGCAATACATAAAAATTAAAAAAAAAATTTAATATATTTCAAAAATTAACTAAAATCATCCCATACTATAAATAACACTTATTTTAACTTACTCTAAAAATTTGAAATTTATTTGATTAAGTTTTATCATTAAAATGGATTTTCAAGTAAAATGAGATTTTTGGCAATAAAATAATTTTAATAAATTAAATATAATTAGAAAATTATGAAAAGTGATTTTCTGAGTTCCTTGTAATCAGAGGCACTTATAAAAAATAAAATTTTTTTAAGTAAATACTTTATCTTTAAGCCTATTTTTTGATTAAAAAATAATTAAAAATTTCAAGAATACAAAAATTGTTCAAAATGTTCCTAATTACTTTTTGATTACTTGGAACTAATTAGAATATTTTTCTGAATTATTATAAATTAAATATAATTTCTTAAAGGCTAAAATGTATTTTCTCTAATTTTACATTAAAATAATTATAATAAATAAATTAAAAAAATCCACAAAAATGAAAAGTTTATTTCTCTAAGTTCTCTGGACTTAAGGAGATTTATTAAAAATGTAAAAAGTAATTTTTGTAATTAAAACATATTTTCTATTTAATTAAATCACTAAAATCAATAAATAATTATAATAATTAAAATATAATTTGAAAAATTATAAAATTTTATCCAAGTGGTCCTCTGACCTAGATGAACCTCCAATAATTTTTTTCATGAACAAAAATTTTACTTTGATCAATTAAGTAAATTAAAATTTAAAATCCTATTTTCTAAGTTAAAATAATTATTTAAATTAATTTAAATTTAAAAAAAATCAAAATTTCTCCTCTGATATTTTAATTGACCAATGAGTGGGATATTCTAAAAATTTCAAAGTCATTTGAATTATATTTGACAAGTTATGAAGTGGAGAGTCTCAGGGGGCAAAATGGTAATTTTAGATTTATGTTATGAAGATTATGAGAGGACACTCCACTCTTCTTCCTCGAACGTAAAATTATGTGATCCTAAAGTGTTGGGCTTAAGTTAGGAAGATAATAATTCACCCATTTTAAGCCCATAATTGGTGATAGCATGATCTGTCGATAAGAATGCATCTCACTTAAATTAAAATTTTGATAATTGCAAATTCACCTCTGAAAATTTTTTAGAACTTGGTAGTGAACTAGGCTTGATATTTGAACTTGTGTAATGAGGTTTAAAAAAGATAATGAAACTGACAATTAACACATTTAAACACTACAGACCCAACTTTAGTGGTCGGTACAAATATTTAATGACTTAAACTTGCCTTAGGGGCATCCACTTACATAACTCTTAAGTAAAATATCAACTGACTAATTGAGTACCCTATACTCACGATAATTAAAATATCAGGTTTGATGAGCATAAGGTATATTAATTCATTGACACTAAATTTAAAACTTAGGATGATCAATTGAACAATATAATAGGTTCAAATGAACTCAAAACATTCCAAAAGAATTTAAAAGTTCCTAGTGATTGTTCCCTGAATACTTTTACAACCTTTTGGATATTTTGAAAGATAATTTGACTTATTTTACTCTGTTCCAGAAAATCATCCATTAAAACCCTTGGGGACTCACCAAGTTATGACTTAGAGTTTGGCAACTACACCTTCATCTACTCTTGCAATTTATTTAAATTTCATGCAAAATTATATATTTGTTGCAAGTTCTAACATTTCAGCGGGAGCAGCTAGAAGATGAGAGGTACACTTTTACGGTTTTATTTAATTTCTGTCATTTTATTTACTGCATTTTACTCTTACTTTAATTATTATACATGCTTGGTTGTAAACCTTACTTCACCTGTAAAACAAAAACAAACTTTTAAAAATTGATCAACCCCCTTTTTTCAAAATTAAACAAGATTTTCAAAACCAAAACAAAAACAACAAATTCATAACACGTCCTTTTGAATTTGCGGGAGTCCCTCGGATGAGGTAACCCACAGTTGCTAACAAGATGTATAATGAGATCTTCTCAGTTTAAATGGGTTTAACAACTCATTTAAACTAAGTAAATTCAAAAAAAAAATAGTGGTTCCGAAATAAGGAAACCGTGAGATCCTAACCGTTGTCACTCTAATTAACTTTAACGCCCTGTCGGCACTATTTTTGGTGTGGGGTTTGCCCGTAAGAAGCTGTCGGTCATAAGAATCGAAATCCCGTTGCCCGCTTCGGAAGGACGTTTAAAAAGTTGGGTTTTGAAAAAGATGAAGTCAAACTGACCCCATAATTTTCATAATTTAGATGAAAGAGCAATTTACCTCAAGTCCTGTATTTATCCCGAAGGATGAACACAAGAGTTGAGGGTGATGCTCGATCAAATAAACTAGAGAAAGTTATGACATCCGTTTGGTCTGCGAAACCAATGTATTGGCCGACAAGTTC
>NW_018164458.1:20065-20549 GCF_001263595.1 Phalaenopsis equestris
GTGACCCTATGGTTAAAGTTCTTTAAATTTTATTATGGGCATATTAAAGTTGATTAAAGTGACACCGGTCAAGATCCTACGGTTCCGTCGTCCCGGCACCACTATTTTCTATTGCAATCACTTAGTCCAAATGAATTTACTAAACTCAACTTAATGAGTTCCATAATTTCATTTAGACCGTCGGAAGCCTTGTTAGCAACCGTAGGTTACCTCCTCCGAGGGGTTCCCGTTCTTCCTATAGAGACGATTTAATTTAATTGAAGTTGTATTTTTTGTGATGTTTGTGATTAAATTTTGAGTTGTCTTATATTTTGAAATGTTGTGAGGTATTTTTGTTTGAAAATTTTGTTTTTGTTTTTATTTTTTTTTTTTGGGGTATGTGGCTATCCTGATGGTTTTAGTTTTCATGCAGGGTGACATCGTTGTTTAACATACAAATTTGCAGGTATAAAAGTACAGTATGAAAGTACAAGAAGGACAACGC
>NW_018164458.1:25189-25493 GCF_001263595.1 Phalaenopsis equestris
TTTGGGTCAAACTTGAGCTAGCTTTGGGCTAAGCTCAAATTGATTGTTGTATTTGGTCATAAATGACCTTATAAAGGATTTTCAACAAAAATTGGATGCCAATTTAAAGTTTAGGGCATTCAATTGTTGAGATTTGGGGTGTTAGCCAATATTGGGGCTAATTTGGGTTTTGGTCAAAGATGGTCAAATTGACCAAATTGGACCATGGTGTAGTTTGAAAAAATAAAATTGGGAGTATTTTGGATTTATTGGGTTTTTTTGGGAATTTTTGGAATTTTTAGATTTTTAGGCCATTGAGGGGCAT
>NW_018164458.1:25638-37063 GCF_001263595.1 Phalaenopsis equestris
ATTTGGAGGTGCCTAGGGGCAAAAGGCCAAGTTGGGCATTTCAAGTGTAATTGGATAGAGAATCATTCTGAATGAGTCATAGACCAATGTATTGTGGTGTACCCTAGTTCCAAGTCAACACCCACGGTCAATCCTAAGGCTAAGTAGCCCTATAGGAACTCTCCTTGAGCTTCCCTCATAATGATCTTACCTACTAAATATTAAAGGTTAGGACCAATATGTGGAACTTCAAGTTGAGTAAAGAGAAGAGTTTTGAGTTTCTAATGGTGAGGGTACCTTTTCTAGTTTTCTAAGACTAGTCTATAGGAAAATCCTATGGCTAGACCTAGGCTATTAAAGAAATTTCTAGACCTCAACCAAAAGTGAGGTCAACACGCCCCCTGATTTTGAACTGAACTATCCATTTAAACCTTTGAACCTTTAGACTTTAGGACTGCTATTTCGTCGAGGAGCTTGGAGCTAGCACCGAGGGCAGCCTTCTACAACAACAAGGGGATCTACAATAATAAATTTCCTTAGAATTAAACATCACAAACCATAGAATTGTCTGGTGCGACATAAATCCTCACCTCATCTTTAGGCCTTTGCATAATCATGTCGTGCAATCTAAATCCTAACTTGTTCTAGGATTTCGAGGTTATCGTTCGTTATGACATAAATTCTCCTATCTTTCAGGCTATTTGTGCGACCGTGTCGCACAAATGTAAGCCCTAAATAATAAGATTAGTAGGATGAAACATTTAATAATCTTCTTCTCAAAATTGAAGTCAAACCATAGGGTAGGTTGGGTAGTCATTGAGGTTCTTTTCAGGATCTGTGACAACCCATAGTTTTTCTTCCTTTGGATTCCATTATAAATGTCCTAAATTTGAGCACCTCCCAATTGACACTCCTTTGTCCGATCTTTGAAAAGTCCTATCCTTCGGAATTCTTGAAGATAATATTTTCTGATCTAAGTTGAGAGTTTTCCTAAGTGGCCTCGGTCGTTTGAGATGTAATTGATTATAAGAGCTTGCCTCTATAGGGAGCTTTAAGAACCCAAGTAATATAAACCCTACATAATTCTTCATATTAGATATGAGAATTTGTTGGTTAACATAAATGGTTTGTAGGTTAGGAGAATGTCATAAATTCTTTAGCTTATTTAATCAAGAATCACCATCGAGTAGTGTATCTATCATTCGAGGTAGATATATTACTTGTGGTGTTGTGCTCGATCATTTAAACTATTGCAGATATGAGATCAGTTTAGTCTTGTATTTTCAAAAATTAAAATATTACTTTTTTAAAATTATATATATAAATTAAATTAAACAAAATTTTAAAACCGGGCGTCGGAATATCCATTTCGGCGACCGACAATTTCTAATTTGGCAACCGACAATCACATACCCCATATTACTTTAAAAAGATATTTTCTTTGAATATAATTTTATAAGGACAAATAAAATTATTTTTTTCAAAAGTTTTTTTTCCTCTCCCAAACTTAAATTTTTCTTAACATGTTAAAACAATAAAAACAGAAAATATAGAAGCAGGAAGAAAATTTTAAAAATGATTTTCTATAAAGGGTTTAACATGAAAGTATACAGGTATTAAAAACAAGTATATAGTAGCAGTAGAGCTTAACTAACATGTATATAGCAAAAAGAAATTGCTAAGTACAGGAGCTTTTTAAACATTACAAACATAAATAACAATAGTAATATCAGTTGAACAATCAGTAGTGCAGTAACACAAACAACAAGCAGTATAAGTAATAAGCAGTGATAAATTTAAATCGAAACAAATCCACTACAACAATTACTACACATAATAGTTCATAACATCTAACATCATAAATACATACATCTAAATAAACATAACAAACACCAAACAAAACAACAATACAAATCCTCTCCATCATCTCTGTTAGTCTGATCATCAGTCTCTTCCTTATCTTGCTCCATATCCTTCAAATAAGTGAAGGATGTAACTCAGGAAATGGGGGAAACTGAACTGAAGTTCCCTCTCCAATCAAATTGTGATCTCTCATCATCTACAACTTAGAATCATAAACATTACTTCCAAAATTGCTTGCCCACTGAAAATATTCATCAAAATGATCCATGTGGGTCGTCTGATCATACATATGTCCGTGTACAACAACAAATTCATCTTGCAAATCTTGCATTTGACAATATAAATCTTCTAAAGTAACTTTGGATTTAGTAGATGTACGGGAAGTAGAAGCTCTAGGAGTGGAAGGAGCATATGAAGAACTAACTCTAAAGCCAAACACAGAATGCTTCTCGTAAGCACTAACAATAGATCTACTGATAGGCTTCAGAGGTTGTAATATTTTCTCCCATTTCTCATATCATACTTCTGATTGCTTACATAAAGTAAAAATCAGGGCAGGATAACCTAAACCTCCAGTGGTTCCACATCTAGAAGAAATATTCTTATATATTTAAAATCCAATATTTATATTCTTCATTTGTTGAATGCAGAAATTTAAGGAAGCTCTCTCTTTGGTAACCTCACTAAGATGATTGGAAGGAAGAAGTCATGCAGAAATAAAATAGTAACATGCATTGGAGGGTGCATTTAACTTTGAGGCAGAGAAGGTTACCTTATGATCAATCTTAACTTTCCAAACTCCTCTTCTGTTAGTTAGAAATGCAATCACCTCATCTAACTGTGATTCAGTAGGCTTCAATGAAGAATAATCACAGTTCAAAATATTAGGCAATTGTTATATAACATTGATGCGCTCACGTGTAAACTCCACTCTTCTTCCTCAAACATAAATCTGGCCATGAGAGGCTTCAAGAAAATTGGCATAAAATTCTTGGACAATAGAGATTACTGCTACGGTGGTGAAGTAACAGAAAAGTTCTCAATGTTGGGTTATAATTTAACTTTTGACAACTTCACCAAGATTGGAGAAAGCTCTCTCGAATCAACTTTTTATTAGCAAGAAGATCATTGTATTTGTACTGAGACTTTATATTGGCAAATTTCCAAGAATCGAACTCTAGCCTTTCTTTTCCCCTCTTAATTTTAGGAGCCGTAATATATAAAAATTGAAGAAAAATTCCACATAAATTCCAAATAATATTCTTAAACTCCTAACAACATTTTTCTAAGGTAAGAATCTTTCTACCATGGATTCATCACTCATTTCTTCCAAAAAATCCAAAATTTGTCACTTGAGCAATGTGAGAAGAATCCATTGTGAAAATAAAAAAAAATGTGCCTTGAAGTGAAGCTTTTACTTTGAGGAGATCAAATCTGAAGTTTCCAAGCCAAAAAATCTCCCCAAAAACAAAGATTTGAGAAGCCTTACAAAAGCTCCTAACTCTATTTCACGAAAACTAGGAGGAAGAAAGTGATGGTTTGGGCGGAAATCAAGTTCTTAACCCAGATTCAACGGTTCAACTGAACAGTTGCTTAGGTTCCAAGTTCTGGCATTTAAGCACCAGGTTCTCGGGTTTCTGGTGCCTACGTGCCAGTACCAAAATTTTGTTTTTTTCATTTTTTTATCAAATTTTAACAATGAGCACTACACACCAAGGCACTACAAACCCTAGTAAGCCAAATTTAACATTTTTAAACATCTTCCAAATCTAATTTTCACAAACACCAACTATCACTTATATTTAAATATAAATCCAATCTTCATACAAACACAAATTATAAGTCACTCACAACCTTTAAAACATAACTTCTGAAATCACTCACAAACTACTAAGCACACAAACACTCAAAATATTAGAAAACCTACAAGCACACGGTAAAGCTAATACTCTACGAAACCAACAACTTATAAGCACACAACAAAGTTACTACAAAAAATCCACTACATATTACCTTCAACCTCACTATCCTCTTCTCTAATATCACCAAGCAATAGATGCACGTACAAGTTGTAGAAGGGATAGTTTAGGAATTCTTTGAAATCTACTTTGATCCTACAATTCTTCTTGTACATTTGGATCAGTGCATCAAGGAGTACATAAGCATGATTTGATTCTTGTTTCATCTGCCAGTCCAGATGATCGAATTAATCAGTGATGTTACTGATCCTGTTGTGAATAATTCATATCTCCTTTTTTTACCTTCCCTACTTCCTCCAAGATACTTGCCAAACAATCTGCACGTTGAGGTCGTGGTGACGTGGAACGACATGAAGACTGATCCATATAAGAACTTCCTCCATATGCCGCAAAAAGATCGATGTTGTCACACATCAAGATAGATTGGTCCATGGGTTTTCAGGGAAGAAGTAGCTTTTCCCAACTTTCATAATGGAGCTGGGCTTGAAAAATTAATAAAAAACTGCAGGGTGACCAAGCCCAGTCGTAGATCCATTTAGTAATACTCTAAGGATGGACATCAATATGTCTTCCAATCTGAATAAAACAATTAAGGATCACACTTTCTATTGTCACTTCTTTTATGTTCGTGGTAGGAAGCAATTAGACATAAATGAAAAAAGTTTCAAGGCTTAGATGATGAATTTAATATTGCAGAAGGGAAACTAACTTTGGAATCACTTTTCAATTTCCAAAGTTTGTCACTGTCCATCAGGAAACTGAAAATCACAGTAAAATTGTCTCTAGTTGGAGTAAAGTTAGCAAATTCAAAAATTGGTACGTCATTCACCAAGAACAACTCATTAATCCTTGAAGGAGTAAAATGTAGTAACTTACTTTGAACATAGACCAATCCATGATTTAATCCATGAAGATTTGAATAAAATTCCTTCACGATAGAGAAAATGAAAGCAATAGTGGTGTAGAAAAACACTTCTCATCACCTTTACGCAATAATTGTCTCTACCTGCCCTCCAAGCATGATAAAATCCTCTTTCTCTAATCAATTTCTTCTTCACCAAAGTTCTATCATGAAGCCTTTGTGCATCCTTGCTTATGAACTTCTTTCGATCGAAATCTCCATGAGTTGAACTCATCAAAGCATTGAAATCCATGAAATCCTAAGACTTCCTTCACTCTCAAACCTTCTAATTGATGGAGAACAAAATGAAATATAGGTTTTGGGGGTTTTTAATGGAGAAAACTATCATAACAACTGAAAAAACTGCACCAAACGCAATTCTGTAACTATGGTGCCTAGGCGCTAGATTTGGGCTTCTAGGAGTCATGTTCTCTGTGTGATGGCGCTTGTGCGCCAGATCTCGGTGCCTAGGCGCCAGTGCACACTTTAACACTGGTTTGCCTTAGGTTCAAATAAACGTCATAACCTCCCATAGGTTATGGATTATAACGATTTAAGTAGTAACAAGACATGTGTGACTCTCAAACACAAAATATAACCAAGCAAATACACACAATCAAATCTAAACAAACTAAACTTAATCCGCTCTAATAACTATGGGATGCCTCCTACAAAACACTTGGTTTAACGTCGTTAGCCCGACGTATCCACTACTTACTTGGGTTTACCCAAAATTTGGATTTCAATAGATATATGTCTACTTTCATCAAAGTAAGGTTTCAACCTATGTCCATTTACTTTAAAAATTCTATCACTTTTTTGATCCTTAATATCTAGCACCATACGGATAGACTTTCATCACAAGGAATGACACCATCCATCTAGACTTCAATTTCTCAGGAAATAATTTTACTCTAGAATTGTATAGTAAAACTTCTTGTCCAGGTTCCAAATCTTTTCTTAAAATCTTCTTATCATGTCATAATTTCATATTTTCTTTATAAATCTTTGCATTTTCATAAGATTCATTTTTGATCTCCTCAAGCTCATTCAATTGGAACAATCATTTCTCACCAGCATCTTTTAAATTATAAATAAATTTTTTAATAGCCCAATAATTTTTATGCTCCAGTTCTGTTGGTAAGTGACAAGACTTCCTAAATATGAGTTTGTATGGTGTCATTCCTACAGGAGTTTTATATGTCATCCTATAAGCCCATAATGCCCCATCCAGTCTATCAGACCAATCCACCCTATTAGAATTTGCAGTTTTCTCTAAAATTCTTTTAATTTCACTGTTGGATAATTCTGCTAGACCACTGCTCCAAGGATGATAAGCAGTGGCAATTCTATATTAAGCAGTCACTCTATAATTATTATATGTTAAGCATTTCATGATGATAATCAGTCACTCTAAAATCTTCAATTCTACGACCATCAAAACTTATTTTCCAATTTATTTGCACTTAACCCCATAGCCCCATAGACTACATTCTCATCCATTCTCATCCATGAGACTAAATGTGATTCTTACTTTATTGTGGAAAGCATAGCCCATTTTGGGTAATTACTTTTCATAATAGATTTTAACAAATTAATTGATCAGACTGATAAGTAAATTAAGTATAGAGTTTGAATCATCATTATGAAATTAAAAACATTTCTACTAAACTTCATTCCTACACATAATTATTCCTCATTGCAGGGAGAAAAACAAATGAAACTACTCAGATCTCATGAGGAAGAAACAACAACACATGAATTAATAGATAATTATAAGTTTACAAAACAAGACTAAGTAAAATAAAAAAAAAAATAAACAACTTATCTTAAACTCCTTCCCAAGAAATCATTCTAGTTCCTTTGAATCACTCACTCTCCTTACAATTTCAATCCAGACTCACTTAGAAATGTGGTGAAGAAGATATCTCTCACTTCTCATCTTCTCCTCCAAATCTAAGCAAGCCTCCAAGACTTTCTCCTCTCCAAGGAGACCCCCTTCTCTCTCAAATAACTGTCCTTTCTCTCCAAAAGAATCCCCATTCTCTCTCAAATAACTTTTCATGATCGTGGAGAAAATGAAAATTTTGGGGTGCATGGATCACCATTCATACATGAACACTTGAAATGAAAAGTTTTATGTAAAAATTGCATCATGTAATCATCAATTTTTTTTTTGCATAGTTTTATATGTGATAATAAATATTATATCATTTTTAGAATGAAGTTTCGAGCTCTAAGATGATTTGTAGAGAAAACAATAATTTTGGTGTACATGTTGGTTAAAAAAATTTTAGGATATCTACAAAAAACGAGAGCTAGAGACTCAAAAAAATGCTGTTGGCAAAATATTTTACTTTGGTGCACCAAAGTATAATTTGTGAGTGGCTCTAATCATTAAAATTTTATAGCGAATATGCTTCAAATTTGAGTCCTCGTGTTGGTGTGGAAGCATAAAAAATAATTATAATGAAAAGTCACGATTGTCATATTATCCTAAAAAATTTGATGCCACCATATTTTAGCTAGTTGCCAAACAAAATAATTAATTCATTGATTGAAATCAGTTGTTCTTCAGAGAATTATGTGTAGTTTATTTAAAAGTTGATGACGTACGGTAATTAGGAGCGAATATTCAAATAATATTATGAAAGCTAAAAAAATATTCTCCCCTAGCTTTTTCCGAGTCTATGGAGCATTTGCCAATACATTTACCGCATGAAGTAATACTTAGCGGTCCAGTACAATAATTTTGAATGTAATTCCTTGAGATGTAATTCCCTTTGCATTAGGTAGTCACTCATTTAAAAAAATTATACAATTGTACTAAAAAATCATTTATTTACAAATTTAAAATAAATTGAAGAGAACTGTGAAGAATAAAGTTAGACCTTAAGGCTCAATTTACGAAACATATTTATTACAGGAAACCACAACTTTCTGCCCTTATTATTTTGGGCAAGAAAAACCCACGAAAGAGCAAATAGGTGTGGTGCCTCTTTTAACACTTTCTATTTTTAATTAGTCAGGTGAATCATTAGGGTTGTGTACACAACATTATCTTAGTGATCATAAGTTTCGAGCAAAGAATTTTTATATTCTTCTCTATTGCGTCAAAGTTCAAACATATATAAAGAGATTTATTTGTAGTTGTTCACCCTTTTTTTATCAAATGTAATAATCACCTTATTCATAGATTTTCCAATGAGTCAACTTATTTATAGATTTTTTTAATTCACACAAAGAAGATATCACACGTCGGGAGACTAAAAATAATTTGTCCCAATGATTTAAAACGCACATAAGTAATACTTATCTCATATGTATATTTTTAGATATTTGAATGACACTTGATTTTTTTATGAATTGAGAGATTCATGGTCAAAATAATATAGTAATGGATAATGGCTTAATAAATCTTGCTTGGAGACCACACATCGGAAAAATTTGACAAATTTATGACGTGAATGACTATATGTTTCATACATGATTTTGGTCATATGGAGGAAAAGAATTGTAATTCTAATATTTGTGTTAAAACATATAATAAATCAGATAATGAAATAGATTATTATGAGATTCTCAAAGAAGTTATTAAATTTGAATATTTTAGCTTCTTCAAAAGATACATATTCCTGTTCAAGTGTAATAGTTTTGATCATATTCTTAATCATGGAACGAGGGTAAACAAATCTTATAATATTGTAGAAGTTAAAACGAACATAATATATACTAAATTTAATCATTTCATTTAAAAGATAAAAAATATAAAAATAGTTTGAATGAATTTTAAGAAATATGAAAAATTAAGCATATTTTAAAATAATAAAAATTTTAATTGAATACATCAATTTAGATATTAGAGCCATAAAAATTGAAGGTGCACTATTTGAACACCCCCACTCATTAACAAATTTGACAAACCACTGCTTAGTGCCCAAGAAGAACTTGTAGGTGAAAGCCCTCCACCACTTTCTTGTGTTGGCAAATGTTTAAGGAGATGTGCAAGATGATTTAAATAATCAAATTAAAATAAAACGATTGTTATTGGCTGCATGATTTAAATAATCATATTATGATTTGAAATTTATAAATAAAAATAAAACGATTGTTATTGGTTGTTTGTCTCCAGCGTGTCTAGTGGGCCCCGTCCCCACGGTTCATGTGAGCTTCAATTCATTGTACGGAACGCCTGTTGGGTTGCTCATCTTCACGGAAAAAATTTGCGTGCGATAGACGTACGCAGCACTGCGTGCGATATTGGGGTATACCGATAGTACAAAGGGGTTATATCCACAGTATAAGCCATTGTAACCTCCCTGTAACCTCTCTGTAACTTACGTGTAACCTCTTAATATATGATAACAGAAGCACGAAACTTATTTTAGGGTACAGATATGTTACAGCAAGTTACAAGGAGGTTACAAGGGGTTATACCGTAGATCTAACCCCCTTGTACCCTCGGTATAACCCTAATATCGCAGGCAGTGCTGTGTACGTCTATCGCACGCAATTTTTTTCCCATCTTCACGGAAAAAATTTGGGTACATAAGAGGCACGCAGCGCTGCGTGCAATAGCGAATCAGCAGAAGACACGTCAGTTTCGTTGGCCCCACCGCAATACAAATATACCTTCTACTGTGCGTGACCCGTCGACCCGACCCGTTATTGTAACCTCCACGTAATCCCGATGTAACCTCCGCTGTCCACCCCATGTACCGCGCTTGTAAGCCCCATATAACTCTGGTGTAACCTCCGCTGTCACCAAAGGATGTAACCCCGGTGTACGTTCCGCGGAAACGCCACTGTAATCTGCGTGTACTATTGTTGTACATCCGTTGTAACCTCCGACTGCGCGTGTACACTGGATGTAATCCCGGTGCAACTTCCATGGTAACGTCCATGTAACCCCGCGGTAACGCATCAGGATGTACACTTGATGTACAATACGTGTAACACCGATGTAACCTAGAGATTGTAACACGCGTGTAACCCGAATGTAATGTCCGTGTAACCCGATTGTACTGCCCATGTACACTGGAAATGCGAATGTAACCTTGATATAACTGCGATGTAACAGCGAGTTATGTAATCTCTGTTTTCACCCCCATGTACCGCGCTTGTAAGCCCCATATAACTCTGGTGTAACCTCCGCTGTCACCAAAGGATGTAACCCCGGTGTACGTTCCTCGGAAACGCCACTGTAATCTGCGTGTACTATTGTTGTACATCCGTTGTAACCTCCGACTGCGCGTGTACACTGGATGTAATCCCGGTGCAACTTCCATGGTAACGTCCATGTAACCCCGCGGTAACGCATCAGGATGTACACTTGATGTACAATACGTGTAACACCGATGTAACCTAGAGATTGTAACACGCGTGTAACCCGAATGTAATGTCCGTGTAACCCGATTGTACTGCCCATGTACACTGGAAATGCGAATGTAACCTTGATATAACTGCGATGTAACAGCGAGTTACGCATATTGGAGCGCGGGAATCACGGTATTTAAGCAGCTAGGGTTACTGTTCTATTGTTCTATGCCCATCAGGGAACGACGGCTTCGACAAGTTGGACTTCGTGAACTTGAAGATGGAGTACGATTCCAAAGATTGGCAGTTCGTGTACGATGTTGAAGGAGATGCTGGGAGTTATCCTGCCAGGGAAAACGAAGAGGAACTTAAATTGGAGGTGTGTATGGACATGTAAATTTATTATACTTTATTTTTGGACTTATGTTGGTATAATTGCATGGTATTATGCTTAACACAACAGTGAAGTAAAGTTTGATGTAAATATTTTAAAAAAAAAATTTAAATCCAGGGTTTAGGTGAAGTAAAATGGTTGTTGTTAAGGCTTTCTTATTTTTGGACTTATGTTGGTAGAATTGCATGGTATTAGGTTTAACACAACAGTGAAGTAAAGTTTGATGTAAATATTTTAAAGAAATTTTAAATCTAGGGTTTAGGTGAAGTAAAATAGTAGGTTTTATCTTTTCTTTTATTATATGCAATTATTATAAATTCTAGGGTTATTTTTTTTTCCAGCTTGGCGAGAGCAAAGGTAGTTATTCCGCGCAAACAACGAACGTATTACTCCAAACAATGGTCCACAATGAGAAAGAAGCTTATGAAGTATATTGTGCCTAACTTCGTATGTGGAAAAGCAGGTTTCAAGAAAGAGCTCGAGATTACAAAAACTGTGAAATACAAAAGAGCAGAAACCACAACTGGTTGCCCTGCAATGATTCGATATGAAGTTGATAAGGAAGGCAACTGGGGAGTTAAAAAATTAATAGAATCACACAACCACTCATTAGCAAACCCTGGTGACAAACACTTGCTGCATTCGAGCAGAAAGATAAGCGAAGTAAATGCAGATGTTCTTAGATCTATGACTCAGTCTGGGATACGACCAAAAGACACATTTAATTTTCTTGCCCAAGAAGTTGGGGGTGTAGAGAACCTAGAATGTACAAAGGCAGATGCTTTCAATTTCATTCAAAGAGAGAAGAGATCTAGAATTGAAAATGGTGATGCCAACGCTTTACTATAATTTTTTGCAGAGAGACGTTTTGAGGATAGCATGTTTGAATGGGACTTTGAAACCGATGTGAGCGGCAGGCTAATGAGTTTTTTTTGGAGCGATGGAACGTCCAGGCTTGATTATGACTGCTTCAGAGGTGTCATTATTTTTTTT
>NW_018164458.1:37533-42539 GCF_001263595.1 Phalaenopsis equestris
AAATCTACATGACAATGGGTGGCTAAATGACTTGTACAAGATTAGACACAAGTGGTCCACTGCTTTTAATAAAGATGTTTTTGGGATGGGAATTTTATCCACACAAAGGAGTGAATCCACCAATAACATTTGTCATGGTGTCTCAAAGCCCACAAGTTCTCTTACAGATTGTTTTTTGGGTATTGAAAATGTAATGAGAACATGGAGACGCAACGAGAAGGATGAAGATTTCAAATGTGATCAATCTATCAGAACTCCTATTACGAAGAGTAGTCCAATACTGAGGCAAGCAGCTGCATTTTACTTCAGGAAGCTGTATGCAATGTTCGAAGAAGAGTTTATTCATGGATCATGTGGTTTTCAATTGCATGCCTCCATAGAAGATGAAACTGAATTTTTCATCAAGAGTTTGGATGATCATAAGACAAACAGTATTTGGGCAGTTCATTTTGACAGATTGAGCATGAATATTCAGTGTAGCTGCAGAAAATTCGAAATGATGGGGCTACTGTGTGCACACTCTCTACGAGTACTAAATTTTTTACACATTAAGAAAATACCAGATAAATATCTACTACTGAGATGGTCAGAAAATGCAAAGAGGGATGTTTATAACAGTTCCAGATACATGCATCTGCAGCAGTCACAGGCCTAAAATAATATTCAAGGCGACCTACTATTCGAAGCACACATGCAGAAAGTTGCATATCAATGTACCCGGAAAGCAAAGGGGAATTCGGAAGCTGAGCAGCGCATGAAGGAATCCATGAAGAAATTATCATTGGACATTGATGACATTTTGATTGGTAAGGGTACTCAATCAGGAAGACAACAAAGGAAAAATAAAGCACCAGTCAATAATGAATCGAATATGAATGATCCAGCTAAAATGCGCCCTAAAGGAATATCTAATGTCAGACTGAAAGGGTATTGGGAGAAAAATAAAAAATCAAAAGGTATGGTTCAACAACTTCACCCCTTTTATATGCTGTACCACTCCATGTCATATCACCCTTTACCATTCCATATGTATATATTTAGGCAAGCAAAAAATTGTTTCAACAACCGAAGAACCTGAATCATCACAATGTCATCCACCCGTATGTTCATTACCCAATTTTCTAACACAGGTATAAATTTTCAGAATTGTTTATGTTATAATACGATGATTTCATGATTCAATAATACATCGATACACACATGCAGAATTCATTTCCTCCACGGAGTAGGGAATCCCACACTGCAATGATGACAGAATGCCTCAATGAGAAACCAATGCCTCAGTGGTCATACATGTAATATTTTAAATTAATAAGTACGTTGTATCTTATATGTGCTTAGGATTTTAAGTGATAAGATAAAAAAAATGCTGAAATACAATTGTTTTTTTTTTAAATTCAGCAATACTTTGGAGCCTTAAATTAATGATTGTTCACCCGGAAAGCAACATTTACTATTCCAACACATGTTGGTGGATTAGGTCTGCCCTTCATGGAGTATTCCTACATTTACTATACTACGTCACAATTTAAATTATTTGTAAAAGCTATAATTATCCTCCTCATGTAAGAGTTTGGTTGATGAATTACTACAGGTCCTTTTGGAAGGCTATGAGTCTGAGATTCAACACATGAGCCAGAACAGCAGATCCGCTGTCTTCCGCAACATGGAGCTGATGAGTCAACACAAAGCAAAAGTGTCCAGCTCTTGTTTTAAAATTGATGTAGCTGGTCCCTGTTTTAATAACTGTATAATTTATTGCAAAAAATTTATTAATTTATGATTTAATATCTTATTTCAAACAAGTTTAAGCATTATGGATAAAGAAAATTTATGCAGCTCATAATTATATGTTTCATTATTGCGTTGGTTCGCTACAAAAAATGAAAAAGTTTATTCATTATTTTGGGAATTTTAATGTATCTGCTTTGATTGCTTCTCGCTGCTGATTCCCTGGGCTGTTCCTATCATACTCTGGAACGTATGTTTTAGAAATCCATGCTGGTGGAATTCAATCTTTACATATCCAACACCAAAAAAACGATTAGTTTGATTAGTTTAAACATATGATTTTACTTTTTTTGAAAATCTTGTGCATATCTTTATAAAAAATTCAATCTTCAATCATCCAACACCAAAAAAACGATTAGTTTTATTACTTTTAAGAAAATGTTTTCGCTTTCTCAGGGGAGTATATACAGCAGCCGTTATCTAGCAGTTAATATGAATAGGAATCAGTTTAAACCACAATGTTGAAAATACGACTACAGCAGCCGTTATTGAAGTGCTGTTGTTTTAGCCACCAACTTTAAGGTTTTGGACAATGAATTTCAACAACCACAATGGGTACCAAAAATCAATTTTTACTTCAATTGGATACCAAAGCTAAAACTTCTTCTTACAATCATAACTTCTTTGTGAGAAATTAGAGAGAAATCATAAGGAAATACACACAAAATCAATGCTAAAACTGCAACCGTAAACCTCAATTTTTACTTCAAATGGACACCACAAATGTCAACCATTATTGAAGGAATCCAACATTTACTTAAGCATCTCTTACAATCATAACTTCTTTGTGAGAAATTAGAGATAAAACTGCAAAATAAATGACAAGAAAAACTTATATCTCCTTCAGATTGGAACCAAAATCTGCAACCATAAAACTTATATCTCCTTCAGATTGGAACCAAAATCTGATTCAGCTCGGATGGATTCGTTAATCAAGCACAGTAAGCATGCAGCCAATCAAGCAGGTCCTGCTATGAAACAACAGCATAAACGACAAGAAAAAAACATTATAAACTATAAATGCATTCTGTTGTATTTATAAAATGACTTTATAAAAAAATGTTCTACTTATATCCTTCTTCACAGGAGAAAAAGTGTTGCTTTGCATTCTGTAGTTCCACTTGTACCTGACTTCTACAATTGGTGTTAGTAGTAGTATAAACGATTTTATCCCCATTACAGATCCACTGATCAAGCTAGAAATTGATATGGCCCTCCCCAAGTTCCCAAATAATAGCCCCTTTAGCTTGATGCTTGATTGCCAACAGTTGAGACCACATCCTTGAGTCACCCACTTAGTGGTCTCATTCGTAATGTGTTCCACGAAGCCTTTTATGTTCCCGACCTTGTACAGCTGCAGAGAACGATATATATGACATAAAACAATTATTGATTAAATTATTGACTAAAGAGATATTTGGTTATATGTTTACGACACTTGAATTTCAAAATTTACCCAGCGGCATGGAGATACATATAGGTAAGATCGGTATAGTTCTGGATTCTTGCTCCTCTTATGCTCCAGTAACATAGCGAAACAGTCGACATGTTCGTTTCCTAACCACCCGTTGCTGAGTAATTCATCAAGATAACATCGGGTTAACGATATATGTCCCATGTCAATTATTAAGTCACTCCTGCATTCCAAATATTTAATAAGTACAAGAGTAAAAGATAATCAATTAATAAAATTTTTTACTTACATGTCAGTGAATTTATTACAACAAATATCGATTGCTTCCCTCATATAATCTGGAATTTGATATCTGGCAGGAAAATCAATCGTTAGTGGGGTTGGACATACCTACAAACAATACACAAACATTATAAGATGGAAATATTGAAGCATTTAATTTGGACAATTAAATTCTGTGTTATAAACCTTATCAGGGTAGTCTTCGTCAACATAATGCATATCATAATGTTCTTGATCGGTGTGTTTATCTACTGATGTTGTTTGCAGAGCTTCTTTAGTAGCCTTACTATACACAGTTATGACTTTTTGATCAAATTTATTTACTTCACCTGTATGCACAATATCAATCTGTTAAATAAGAAATATTGTTAGTTAAGTTAGTAAGGAAGAACTATTAAGTATAATGCTTAGGTGCAAGTGTTGAACCTCTTCATGCTTTTCAGCGACTTCCTGACTTGTTTTTTGCTTCTTCTTCCGTTCAAATAACAAAAATGGGGAACTGAGAGTCCTCTTTCTTCTCCCCTTTCTTGCCTTAATTCTATGAATTAGGCTCCCTAGCGGGGACTGTTGCACCCATTTAGTTGGTAATGTCCCAACGGGTGATTTTAGAGCTTTATTTATGTCTTTAACTTCTGATTTTAAGTCTTTCATTGTACTTTCTAGCTCTGTCAGCCGATTGAGCACTGAGATTTGAAATTCCATGAACAGTTTATGATGCTCTTTCAGTAATTCATGGATTTCTTCAAATCCACTACTAGAGGTACTATATTGATGCCTCTCGTCATGTGGTGGAGGACTGGTACGATAAGAAAATATAGGCTCAGCAGTACCAATGAATGCGGACGACTGTGGTTGGGATATAACGTCCTTTTCTGGGGGATGTTGCTCAGGACTAGATGGTTCTTGTAATGGAGAACCAAGGAGATGATGCTCGCTATCTAAAATGTCAAGAAAGTTATAAAAAACCTGCAAGACATTACATAGAGTCAAAAGCAATGAAAGAATCACGTGAAAAAAACAAATTCTATGGAATACAGAACTAAATTGCTGACCTCGGCAGATTTAAGCCTTTTAAAGGCTACTTGAATCTTCAGAGTACTCCACCTCACATTTGACCACCTCAACATTCTTGGTCTAGCTTGAGGCAATGCTGGGATGACCATGGAAGTGTGCTCATAAAACCATATCTGCATTAAACATTACGAGTTATTTTAAAATTGACAATTGCAGCTGAGATTTCAAAATGTATTGGTGGAACACAAACCGATAGAAGAAATACAAAACCATTGATGTAACCCACAGGCTGATCCTTTTTAATTTTAGTTACGCAAACATTAAGTTGCGTCTGCAGAAATCCACATAATGTAGCTGGCCAGTTGTACGCTGCAAAAATATCTACATTCTCGCAAATAGAAGACAATTCTTTCGAAACTCTAAAGTTGCTTGAAGGAAAAAGCAAATTTGAAATTAAAAATTTGATTATTAATTGCAGAAGGTTGTGAGATGACTCCCCTGGTGA
>NW_018164458.1:42755-47045 GCF_001263595.1 Phalaenopsis equestris
AGGGAGTTCAAAAAATTGCGCCAGACTCAAGGATTCCAATTTATGCCATGTGTCCTCATCGACTTTTGGTAAGACATTATAGAGAACCTCTCGTACTGTAGATGGACGGCATCTGTAACTAATTGCTTTTGGGTTCAAGAGCCTACAACAATATAGGAAAGAAGTTTAATAAAATATAGTTGGCGATATTAGGGATAGCTTTAAAATTCATTTCACAGCAAACCTAAAATAATTTTAGGAAATGAATTATTTTAGGTTTGCAAATTATTTTAGGTTTTATAATTTTAGGTTGAATCTCAAACCTAATTTTTTAAAATTGGTATAAAACCTTGCACAATAATCAAATACTTGTTAGACATATCATTGTTGTGCTTCTTAACCGTGAACAAGATTTCACCATTCAAAGGAAAACTGATACAACAATCTAATAAATACCCAGAAACGGGATGACTCTCTCCCTTTTTGGACTGTTTGCAGCCGGACTTCACTGTAACAGTTGCCTGCTCGCGTTCGGGTTGGTTCCCCTCACCCAAATACGCACCAGTGGTCTCTTCCAAGGTCTTCGTACTCTCCTTATCCTCCATTACGCGTGTAACCCCTCACAGTAGCAAAACCCTAACCTTCAAAAGGAGCACGATGGAGGAACCCTAGCGGCGCGAATCCCTTCTTTTGAATACGAATTTTTACTGTGTTTTTTTTTACCAGCATAAAAAAGTTATAAGGAGTTACTTGGACATTACAATTGGGTTACAAGCGCATTTCCAGTGTACATGGACAGAACAATCGGGTTACACGGACATTACATTCGGGTTACACGCGTGTTACAATCTCTAGGTTACACCGGTGTTACACGTATTGTACATCAAGTGTACATCCTGATGCGTGACCGCGGGGTTACATGGACGTTACCGCGGAAGTTACACCGGGGTTACATCTAGTGTACACGCGCAGTCGGAGGTTACACCGGATGTACAACGATAGTACACGCAGATTACAGTGGCGTTTCCGCGGAACGTACACCGGGGTTACATCCTTTGGTGAGCGGAGATTACACCAGTGTTATATAGGGCTTACAAGGGGGTTACATCCTTTGGTGACAGCGGAGGTTACACCGGAGTTATATGGGGCTTACAAGCGCGGTACATGGGGGTGACAGTGGAGATTACATCGGAGTTATATGAGGCTTACAAGCACAGTACATTGGGTGGACAGCGGAGATTACATCATGATTATATGGAGGATACAATAACGGGTCGGGTCGACGGATCACGCACAGTAAAAGATATATTTGTATAGCGGTGGGACCGACAAAACTGACGTGTCTCACCGTGCCTCTTATGTACCCAAATTTTTTCCCATCTTCACACTCCAAAACCCCACTATCCAATATATTTGTATAGCGGTGGGACTGACAAAACTGACGTGTCTCAGCGTGCCTCTTATGTACCCAAAATTTTTCCCATCTTCACACTCCAAAACCCCACTATCCCCACCAATCTATCCTCCCATCTTATCTACCTCGTCTCGTTCATCCTTCTCGAACTTAGTGAAGATGCAGAGTTCGGATTTCTTCCGTTCCTTCAAACCCTCTCTTCTCCGCGCAAATAACCGCATCCCGCGGCATTCATCGTTCATCCCTGCCCCCACATTCCGGCACTCTTTTCCATTCCGTCGTCTGAATCGCCTGTACCTTCTCTACAAACGCTCAAACCCTAATTCTCAGGTTTTCATTTCGCATTTCCTTTATACTCTTCTTATTCCATCAACCTTTACACCATATTGATGTTGACTTTATCGTTGTACACCATATTGATGTTGACTTTATCGTTGTTTCTGGCAGGTTTATGCTGAGAAGGAAGAGAAGGAATTTTGTGTCCGGGAACTGGAAATCTCGGTCGATGAGTTCGTCGAAACTGGATGCTTTGATTTGCCTGTGGAACTCTGCTTGACGCGAACTCTGGACCCAGCTTTGACCCTTACGCACGCGGTAGATGCAATGAAAGAGGCAGTCAATAAGCTGAAAATGGATCCTCCCTGCTCTAGGAGTGGCGTTATTAGGTTTCAGGTATAAATAGATCCATAATTAATACCTTTCGAGTTATAGATTCACCTATAATGCATTACATGCAAATTTCTTGACGCCTTCTAACTAAATACCTCTCTGTGACAACTCCCGTGTTTTGAAAGCTCTAGATATAATGCAATGCTCATTGCTCAATGAATTCTTTTCTTTCGATTTGCAAAGCTCAAGGGGAAGCAATGATTTAGTAACTAGAGCGATCATGACTTGTACATTGTATATGCATATATCATACACATATATTAGTCATTTAATTAGCCAAAGTTAAATCACATTTGATAATCATTTTTAACAAATATAATACTGATTTTAATAATAATAATAATACTTTCCAATTGTCCAAAAGAAAAATAATTAAAGATATAATCAATGAAGTGATGCTATAATATACTTAAAAACTAAGAGTACATGTAGCTTGTGTGGAGTGGCTGTGAAAAAGAACTAGTGAATGACAAGAAGCATGTGAGTGAGATCCTAGTGACTGCCAAGAACTAGCGGGAAGTGTATGAGAAAAATTGTAGGCATGAAAACATAAAAAAACACAACCAAGAAGTTACTATATTCAACGATAGAGAACGAAAAACCTATGAATAATAATAAATTGACTATGTGAAATAGTGAGGAAAGGCGAACTTTCATACTTAGTTTTTATGGCCGATGCTGAACTGAACCATAAAATTTGAACTAGGATTTTGTTTTGAGCTTGTGCTGTGAGCACAATGCTACATTGTGATATAGTGAAATACTGCAACACATGCTTTGATGGGTGCTTGAATTTTCATTGGCAAGTGATAGGCAGGGCCAATTAGATGACTTATTCAATGTTTTTTCTATTCTAAGACTAGTAATTATGTTCCAAATTTGTAACTTACTTGGTAATCATTTGATGACTCAAAATTGAAATTGATTTGCTCTTACTCATAGGGGGTTTCCTCAAAATTCGAATGGTTAAAATATATGCTACTAGTTTTTCATGCAAATTAATGACTAAAATTTATAAGACTATTAAAAAAAAAAAATTATAAATCATTTTTTTTGTTCTTAACATGAACACTAGAATTTCAAATGATTGTTATTGAAATAATAATTTTAGGTATTGCTATAGCCACTCACGATGCATACTAATTACATTTTGTTTTATTTTAGATTATAATTATTCATCATGACATACTATTAAAATATTATGATTTTTTAAATTAAATTCAATGATAATCTCATCACTAAAAATTCTTTTAGTAAAATAATATGACTCAGAATAATACTACCATTGCCAATCTCAAGCCCGAATGTGAAAAGTGGAGGGTTGTGTTAGATAGTCGACAACCAGCGCAAACTTGTCGAAAAAAATCATAACATGAATCATTTTGATTATTGTGTAAGTGTTAGGGCGTTCCCTTAAAGTGACACACTGTATAGCTTGAATACAGTGAAAAATGTGCAAGTGCCGCTACACCTGTGCCCAGGTGTAATGTTAAATAAACAAGGGTTCCCACATTACAGATGAATGCGGGTAAAGAAGTTAGTCCATGAAACTAATGAAACTAATATTAGGATATGATCTTGAAATATATGTACTCTCAATAGTAAATTAATGTAATTAGTTGATATTATGATTCATGAAAATATTAATATCTTATATATTCAAGAAACTAAATGGTTTGAAGAAAATGCTAAGGAGATTGATAACTTAGGTTATAAACTTTGGTATTCTGGTAAGAGTCGCGCTAGAAATGATGTAGGTGTAATTATAGATAAGAGTTTGAAAGTTGTAAAATTAATAGAGTTGGAGATAGAATTATAGCCTATAAGATTATCATTGATACTAAGATTTTTTATATAATAAGTGCTTATGCTCCTCAAGTAGGTTTTAGATTTTGTTTTAACGTTTGATTTTGTTATTACTAATACTTTATTCAAGAAAAAAGATGAGTTTCTTATTACTCATAAGAATGGATCTAATAAAACACGAATTGATTATTTTCTTATGAGAAGAAGAGATCATCGAGATTGTAAAGATTGTAAGGTCATTCCAAGTGAGGATTTAAGTACACAACATCGTTTATTATTTCTAGATTTTAAGATGAAGAGTTGTAAAATAAAGAATACTAGGACTCATCATCGTAGAATTAGATGGGGAAACCTAAAAGATAAACTAAATTATTTTTATGAGTAAAATTCAAGATTTCAAAATTTGGGATGTTCATGTCAAA